>NC_083729.1:50187500-50487500 GCF_028564815.1 Eubalaena glacialis | reverse complement strand
TTAATCACTTTTACTATCTTACAGTTTCTGATTCATTGTTTTTATCTTTATTACTCACTTTCTCATGGTTTAGTATTTGTTTAATTTCTAGTTTTACTTTCAATTCATTTGTAATTATTTTTTCTTTACTCTCCCCAAGGAAATGAAATATTGAAGGCTATTACTTCACCTCTGAGTATAGCTTTGGCTGACTCTCAGAAGTTTTGATATGTTGCATTCTCATATTTATTGTTTACTGAATCATACACAGTTTTATTTTTCAAGCTGTTTGGGCCATAAGTTAGGCTCAATTGTCTGAAAATACAAAAGTAATCTTTTTTAAACACTATATAATAGCCAGAAGAGAAAGTAAATGTTCATTCTTAATAACATTAATTCCAATAAAGAGGAGGATCCTTTTTACCCTTATCCATTACTTATTAGCATCTCAGTTTTCAGTCAAGTAGTTTTCAGTTCTGTCGACATGCACATTGATACGTTATCCTACTTTAATTCCTGGGGAGTTTGGAACTAAGTTCTAGAGTACAGAAATTAAGAAACCAAGGACTTCAAAGAGAATTTTCTACGTATAATATTTTTACTAAAACTCCCAATGAAAATTTAAAAATGGACCAACAATTTTCACATATTCTTACAATAAAGAAGGGCAAGGTTGTTTTAAATAGAGGAATGTAGAGAGGAGCAACAGAAGAAAAGGAAAAGTGAAATGAAGGTCTCTTTCCCATGTGGGCATTTATGCCCAAGTGACACAACATAGCTTCAAAATGGGTTCTTAAAATATATGTGAACTGCTATGTGTTTTTCTTTGTTATTTTCTGCCTTCCTCCGTCCTTTCTTTCACTTCCTTTCTTCCTTCCTTTTCTTCCCTCCATCCCTCCCTCCCTTCTTCAATAATGCTCACAAACCACTGTCAGTGAGGAGGGCTGACATCCTTCATTGGATTTGGGGTCTGATTTATGTAAAAGAATCAGCTGTGTCCACCCACTTCCCACTCACAATCTGTCACTATTCTAGTCATCAAAAATAGAGTCTCCATCAATCCCTATATGGAATGGAATCTCTCCTTTTCTCAGCATAAATTCCCTGTCCTAACAGCATAGTCACAATCTAACTAGGAAGCAGGTTATCTCCCTCCCACCCCACTTGACAATGATTGTTATAAAATATTGAAAGTAGTATAAAACATTGAAACTGCTTAAAAAATCTTGGACGGAACATTAAACAATAAGTTAGTGAAAGGAAATGGTTTAATTGCAGTATGCCAGGGAGTCAAACGCCTCTTAGGCACAAAACTAGCTGTTGAGGAACAGAACTCCAGTAAAAGCAAAGCTGAGGGTTGGCTGACAAGCAGGAAGCTGATCCTACAGCCTCTTCAACCCCAGAACTCTACCACTGGCCAGCACCTCACAGGGCAGCCTTGTAAATAATGAATTCCATTTTACAAATGAAGACTATAAGTATTAAACAGATAAAATGACTTTCCCAAAAGTCAGAGCTGTCATTTGTGTCCAGGTCTTCAGATCACAAACAGCCCTACTACATCTCAGGTATACCTGTTCCACCAGAAAAGATCTATTTCCTGACCCCTTGTGCAAACGCACTTCTCTGTGTCTAGACCTCTGGTCTAACTGCTGCAGACTCTGGAATGTTCTCTATCCCCACTTCGTGCCAAGTGCCTAAATTCCACGCATTCTTCAGGGAGGGGGCAAGTCTCATCTCTGCCACATGTCTTTCCATATGACTTCAGCCTCCTCTACTCTCCCCTCACTGTGGTGCTGACCCGGTAATGAACCACACTTTGGCTTATGATTGTAAGTGGCTTGAGGGCAGGTGCTGCCGGGTTCCTGCAGGGTGGATACAGTGGATACAGTGCAGCAGTGATATACCAAAAATCCCAGAAGATTTTAGTTACTGAAAAGCAACATATGAGGAACAAAGAGAACACTAAAAATGAGAGAAACCAAGAAGAAGCCAGTCAACTACAATCTGTCAACTAAGACAGCCCATCAGGTAGGAACACCTAGGAAACTGTTCAGGGGCAAATATTCCAAGACACTATCTTCCCTTAAGAATTCACTTCCAATAAATCACTCTTTATCTAAAATTCCAATACTTAGCATTGTATCTTTATCCCACACAAATGCATTGTCTAATGTCAACAAAAACATTCCTAAATGATTATTCTCAGTATCTAGTACTTTCCCACTAGTTAGGTGGATTTTGAGGATTTAACCTGAAAAATTTATTAGGATCTGAAACTTTCAGATGCTTTTATTTCATTGTACTCCGAATTTTCCAATTTTATGTGCATATTTTAATCAACATTTTAATACTTACATAATGTTTGAGAGGCTGCATCATTTTTTTGATTTTCTCCCAGAGAACAATGACAGTCTTTCTTGTACTTTTAAAGTATCCACAATAACATTAGTTATATGGGCTATGGGGTTTATTTCCTTTCTCATTAAATAAAAGAGAAAAAATTTCCCCAATTTTCTAAAATTTATAATTGCCACATAGGCACAACCAAATATGTCCAAAATTTATACAACACTGAGAGATCCTGTCCTGTGTTTACTTGCCCAAACTACCCCAACCATTATTCTATTGTGATATGAACCACATTTATTTTGGGAGATTTCTGACATCTTTGTAATGTGTATTGTTCTTCTTCCATATCTGTGCCTGGTTAGTAGGCAGGGAATCTAAATTCCCTAGGAAGCATATTATCTGAAACTTACTATCTGTATATGCCACAATGTTTAATTTTTTTCTAAGTTTTCCCTCATCCTCTTTGTCGATACCTATTTTTAAAAGTCATTATTGCCTTCCAGCTGTCCAAATTTTCTTCTCGTTTTTCTCTTAAAAACTGACTTAAAGCAGGAGGTCAATATCTCAGCCATCATTAATTTCACGCCCTCCTCTTCTCATTTATTCACTGGTCTTTTTTCTCCTGAAGATCCCTTTTTCTTCCTTGATACATTTATAAAAGACCTCCTTACTCCATCTAACCTCTTTTACTAGCAATATCTCATTTCCCACTTTTGTGCTCCTTATCTTTTCTTTGCTAACTTTAAGTTGTTCTGTCTATTTTTATATAGTTCCTGCCTTCTCCACTCCCAGGGCAATTGTCCTGTTATACATGGATCTTGAGCAGCCATTGGGGATGACAGACTGCATTTTTACTAGAATTCTAGAGGCAGAGGGGCCCTGCAGCCCCCATGCTCTGCCCAGTTCTTTCACTGCCACAGAGTAACGGAGGCTTTTGCACTTTAATGATATTGTCTTGGGCTACTTCACACCTATCTCCAATTATGAATCTTAATACTCCCATTGTATCACACATATTAGATTTCCTCCCAATGTGTTTTTCAACTAGGAATAGTACCTTGTAGGGTTGTTATCAATGATCACATTTCTAAATAGTCAGTGGAGAGAATGAAAATGATTTACTCTATTAGGGTGAGGTCATTTGCATACTGTTAAGTGATTTGCATGCTGGCAGATCCTACAATTGTGTTTCAGCGGCTTCTCCTCATTTCTCCCTTCCTAACAAGGTGTAGCTTATTTTGCTCACTATAAAATTGTCCTTTATTTTTCTCTCTCACGCCATCCTCTTCCACTGGAGAATAACACCCACTAACACATGCATGACATTGCAAGGTAGTCTCTATCTTCTGAGCTAATGTTCTCTTTGGCATAATTCATCATCCCCTCTGATTTTTCAGGGATGGTGACAATGGTGACTCCCCTAATATCTGAATGAAGTCCTTCATAAATATTTTGCTGAGTGATTGATATCTCCTGTAGTTATTTTTTTTACACCTCTTCCCCTCAGTATATAACAGATGGGATTCCATCATCAGAAGCAGATGTTGTGGAAAAACTACCAGGAGCCCAGAAGCCCTTGTTCCAGCCTCAGCTCCCCCATTAACTACCTCTGCCATCTCCACAAGTCACTTCACCTCTCTGGGCCTCCATTTCCATGTCTGTAAATCGAAGATGAAAATGTCTTCTTCAGAGGCATACTAAGGTGATCAGGAAAGATATATTTACAAAAATGTTTCCTAATATAAAGTAGTTTGACACTTGGAATTTTGATAACTCTTAGCTAAATCATGTAGGCTTTTCAAAATCAGATGAAATATAAAGTATTTGTTTCACCCATCCCCCTTATTAGCTTTTCATACTAATAAATAAACACACTTCTAGGAAAGTCAGTTACATTTTGAGAAATTCCGAATGACAAATTGTCAGCTACTGAACAAAAGGATCATTTTAACCACTCCCACCTCCAACCTCCTCCATGTCTCATTAGCAAACATATTCTCCACCTTAATTTATGTAACTTATGAGGGACCCTGAAGGGAGAGGCAGGGCTCTAGTTTGATTTTTTGACTGAGCCTCATTCATTGAAGTAAGGTGTCAGGGCTGCCTGAGGATCTGGAAAGCATTTTGGAAGTAAGAAGCAGACAAATGTAAATCTTTTAAACCCTTGTGATATGCAAACTCTCCTCAGTTCAACATATAAATATAAACACTAAATCAAATCAGATGCTTATACATTTTTTAATCCCATCATAAAACATTTTGTTTTGACAGATTGGTAATGTAAAGTAAAAACACCGACAGCCAAAAGAATCAGCATCTTTGCCTGCCTACTACCTGAAAGTCTTTCCTGTATATAAATAGAAAAAAAAAAAAAAAAAAAAGTATGTTTATGTAAAGGGAAACACTGATTTACTAGAACTGATTGCTTCATAGTCTAATTACTTTTCAACTGGCTGTTCCAAATTAAGATGTCATTGATGGCTTTTGGTGATATATTTCATTTTAAGCAAATTTATTCTATAATAGAGTACATCATAATGGAAAGCAGAGTTCCTACTCTTCCCTCCTCTTTGTAGCCTGATATCTTGACAAGTAAATTAAATTTAGCAGTTAAAATGCTTCCATTAGTAATTTTATTAAGTTAATTAAAGAATCTCTCTTTCTGAATTTTAACTACCTTCCTTTCAGAACAATGGTGATTTCTTTTTTTCTTTTCTAATTTCATGTATTTAGGGACTGTGATATATTCTTGGACCAAGCAACCACTCTATCAGTACATTTCTGTGGGCAAGATGCTACCAAGCAAATCAAGTAAAAAGAAAAAAAAGAACTCCAAAGTCTGAGAGAGAGAATCTGTTTCATATCACAGAAAGGGTTTTAATACCTTTGAAAGCAGGAGGAAGAGGAGGAGGGGGAGAGAAACAGAAAGAGGAAAATATACTTTTTAAGTTATCTATGTTCTTGGGAAAAAACAGAACTGCTAACTAGTGTCTCCATACATACAGGGTAAATCATAAATAGTTGGGGTAGAATTTAGTTCATAGACAGAAATAGAAAAATTCCAACTCTTTTATTCTTACTTAGTAAGTGTACAAGTATTACTAAGCAAGATACTGCAATTGGTGAAGCACAAGTTAAATGAAATCTTGGGCCCTCTCCAGGGAGCGGTATTTTGAAAGAACCCAAATATTTCTAAGAGATTTAGGGCGAAAAGAGTTGTCTTATTGACCACTGCCTGCTTCTTGTGGCTGGTGTTCTTAAACTCAAGAATTACAGAAATTATTTTTGGAACTGGAAGGGAGCATAGAGAACATGTTATCTTACCCTCCTATGTTAAAGATAAGGAAACGGAGGGCCAGGAATTAGTAATACCACCACCACCAATAATAATAATAGCAGCTCTAACAAAGGTGACTAAATATTTATTGAACTCATCACTGTGAAGCATCACATACATTATCTCATTAAAAAGCCCCAGAAGGGGAATCCTTTGAATGCCCCAACATTATAGATATGAGAAATAGTGCATAACAAAGATTAACTTGTGCAAAATCTATGTGACTCCAAAGTCCCGTGCCTATAACTAGTACACATCATTACCTTAGATGAATGACTTGGGGTCATGCAACAAGTTAGTGCTTTCCCCAGGGTTAAAGTTCAGGACACCTGCTTCCCAGCTCTGCTCTTTACAAACTAGGCCATATAAGGAGGACTGGAAATCCAGTGGTTGTGCTGAGGCATGGGCATTGAGAAGACAGGATGATTTACTTTAAAAGGAATCCCATTGCCAAGGTGCCTGATAGAATATTTGCGTTATGGGTGAAACCTTATCAATGTCTGCATTCATGTGTTCAGACCCAAAGTGACATTTCATCTAAAATTTGGGATCCCGCCTTTTACTCACTCATTGATGAAATGGAGATCCAAGAATCCAGTCATGGCAATTACTATCAATACCTCCCAACTTCTCTCATTTTCTAACACCCTCCCCATCCCCTTGAACAGCCCACTCTGGGAGTTAGCATGCTCACTGTTCAATCCCCATCATCCCTCTCCAAGTCACTCCACCACCCGGCCAAATCCTCATGGTCCCTCCTTGCTGAGTATAGTCTTTCACAGTCACACCTCAGATACCACCCCACCAACTTCTGCTCTTTTTCTCCAGGGGGATTGAATGCCTTTCATAGCTATGTTCCAAGCTGACTGCTTTTCTCATGAGAATCGGTCACCATGGGTTTTTTTCTTTCTATTCTTTCCCCATTCTTCAGATTCTGTTTCCAAAACAAAGCCCAAGAAAGGAATATGGCAAATCACAGATGCTTCCTGACAGAACAGATGTGATAGGCCAGAAGACAGAAAAGACTGAGACCGCTTCATTCATATATGTTTTCCTTCCCTCCTTTTTCACACCAGGAAAAGCTAAAATGCAGATGTCTACCCCAGATGATCTTTGTGTATTCGGAGAGCCCAACCCCTCTTCTTCCTGCCTCCCTCCCTCTCTCCCTCTTCCTTCCTTCTTTTCCTTCCTTTCTTTCTTTCCTTCTTTCTTTCCCAACATCTAGATTAAACAGGGATTAAGAGCTTTAGAACCGTTTGCCCCTGATTTGATTCCCGTGTCATCCGGATATAGGTTTTCAAGATGGCACTCCATGGTTTCTGAAGCACAAGAAATTGGCAAATGTTCCTGGAAGTGTTTTTGTGGAGGATGTTTCCTTTATTAAGCATACCCCTCCCCCCAAATGATGTCTTTAGAAAGAACCTAGCATTCTGCAATATTTCTATAATTGATAGCTAGACAGACAGACCCAGAGGAAAAAGAGACTGGGTCATCCATTATTTTTCTAATTAGAAATGGTACTCCCTGCCCTGACCCTTAGCTGAGGAAGAACACTACCTTTAGCGTGGAAGCATATTTTCTATTTACCTGACCACATAGCAAACATGTTTTCATTAGAAATTTTCCTCTTACCTCGTTCATATCCTGCCAGTCACATTGCATCTATTCTTTGGTGAGGACCCTTTTCAATTATTTTGAGGATCTTCTTCTTTTTTATGTGGAGCTTCAGTCCAGTAGTGAAATCTGTTTCATATTTGTAATCAGTTTTCAGGTCTGGAAGGAGCCCAAATCGGTAAGTTCCTGGGAGTAAAAAAGAAAAAACAAAACAAAACAGAATTTAATTATGCAACCTGAGCGTATAGAAGATGAGAGAAGATAACTCAAAGGGGAAAGACCTGAAAAATCAACATTACGTCCTCTCCTCCAACCCGAGTCATTCTGGCCCACCTTTCAACCTGGGCAGTGATCAATTCCATGTATAGAACCACAGAAGAGCCATTGGGATTGTGAAATGATGTGGCAAAATTCCTATTACTTGTCACGTGAAAAGAAGAATGTGCGATTTTAAAATAAAATACCAGAGAAAGATGTAACAAGTTTGACGTAGTCAATGTAGCTGGCCACAGTTGTGAAAGATTCGATAAGCTTCTTCTTACTTGTCCTTCACCCTGGAGGCTTCTGAAGAGGCCTGAATATCTGGCTTACAATGAGTGATGCTACTTGAAATGAAAAGCAAGGAGATTGCAAATCACTCTTCTGCACAGGCATGGAATAAGCTATGGCATGGCTGATGGACAGATTCAGGTATTTAAGTGAGAGTGATTTCCAAGCAACAATTTCTAAACCCTACATTATCACTGACCTCCATCACACGATTGGACATGTTTACGAAGGCACACACAGCAGACTGAAATTCGCTGGGAAAAACACTGAAGTCATTTTCCAACACCACGGCAGTATTTCTGCAAAATGAAGCCATGTTACCCCAATCACCAATATGGTCCACCTTTGCACTCTTCTGCTTAATGGTCTGAGTCCATTCCATGAAAGGAACTTTCTGTTTCAGGAATCCAGCTATGAGTTTGGTTGGAAGAAACCAAATGGGGTAAGTAATCTGATGTATGTGCTCAGTAAAGCTAAGTAAACCAAGAAAGGACTTGAAGAAATGTACTTGAATAAACGACTTGAAGAAAAGACTATACTTTTGTCTTTCTATTTCTTCCTCTCTTTTCTCTTAAAGGCAAAGATATCGGGATGGTGAAAACTACCCCAAGATAATTTTTTTCCTGTGATTTGATTGGCCAGGAAGCAAAAGCAAAGCACCCAATTAGCAGCCTTTTAAATCAAACACAATTAACTGTACGTTGAAATATATGGTCTACAATTGCATGTTCAATTAAATAGCTGGAAGCAATTGAAAGCCTCAGTTGCACACTACAAGCTACATAGGTCTGCTCAGATTTCCTACTTCTTCATGAAGGTCCAAGACAGATACTTCCTCAAAAATTAAAGGAGAAATTTTTGTTGTCTAGTAAGCACTCCTTAAAAACTTTATTGTAAATTAAATCAAATATTTGCATTAAATCTTTTCTTGAGGAAAGCGGAGGCAGGGGGTGGGGTGGTGGTGGGATGAATTGGGAGATTGGGATTGACATACATACACTAATATGTATAAAATAGATAACAAATAAGAACCTGCTGTATAGCATAGGGAACTCCACTTCGCTGCACAGTAGAAACTAACACAACATTGTAAAACAACTATACCCCAATATATAAATAAATAAATAATAAAATTAAAAAAAATCTTTTCTTGAACCTTGTCAGAGAGAAAAATCAGAACACTACTAAAAATGCAAAGACTATTTTTCATGATTGCTAGTGCAATGGCTGTCTCTGTTCCAGCCTCACACTGTCTCTAAATTCCATCGAATCATTTCTGGGGACTCCCACTTCATCTATTCCCAAGTTATATTCTGTGGTGTATTCCATACACATATGCAGTTCTACTTAGGCCAGTTGAGGTTATTTCCATTTGAACCATTGGTGAGAAAATAGTGTTGATAACAGCCATTAGTTAGCACAGCTATCTACAATTATAGCCATCCCAATTGCTAGCGACCTAGTGGTGAAAATTTTCACATTCCACTTAATCGTATAATGATTTACATATACATCTATTGGACTGTAAGATACTCCAAGGCAGAGACCATCTTATACATCTTTAAATCATTACAGCATCTGCCATAATATTGAGTATATTGGTCTTAAATGGTGAAATAACAGAATGAATGAATGAAGCAAGGAATTAATATTTAAATACAGGCAATGATTATTTGTGTTATAGTCACAGTATACAGAGAACTGCCTGGAGGAGTTTTCAGAGAGCAACAGAGAAGCTTGGCTGACTATCCTTGGAGAACACATTGACTGTTGGATGGAGACAGGTCACCAAGATAGCAGATTTTGACCCTTCAAGAACTTCAATGTGATGATGAGTTTATGACAGTTCTAAAAGCCAACATACGGTCGGTGGCCAGATTGTGGTTCTGGACTGAGAGGCTTCCATTTGGAAGGCAGACAAGCATTTGAATTATGGGTCTAATGAAAGTGTCAATAGCAATCCTGTTACTGGAGGAGCTGTAAAACCCTGCTTAATGAACTAGGCAGGGACACAGAAACACAATGGTCTAAAATGTACTGTATGAGAAAATGATAATTAGCCCAGATTTCATGTACAAGATAAAATGCATAGGGATAATATTACCACTGAGCAATATTATTGCCCTTCAGGGGACTGTTTGGTTAACAGGGTTTGGCTCAGCCTTTCCGATCTTCCTTGTGTGAGTGGAGATGTACTATACAATCGTGAGCTGTGAGTTGGGGGAAAGAACGTCAGATGGCAAAATTCCCATCAGAGATACTGACAAATGTTAATGACAGAAAAAAGTGTTCTGGCCTCATCAAGGGTTCATTCTTATTTAGGAGGCTTTATGCAATATAGGATGATAAGCCAAATGGCTTCCCATGCAAGAGGAATGGGGGTGAACTAGGTCATTCTCTAAACTTGAAGTCTACTTTTTTAGACTACCGGACATCAACCAGCAAAGTGAGGCAAGACAAGGCCACAGCTGGAGGGGACAATTTGGACCATAGCTATCTACTCCCACGCAACGAATTAGGGAGCTACTGAGGCAGCCCCCAGTACAAAAGAAAACAGTGAACTTGCAGTCAGGGAGCTGAGATTCTGGCCTTAGCTCTGTACTAACTCCGAATCTGAACTTTCTCATCTCTTCCAAAGGTGAATTAGAGTTCAAAAATTTTAAGGGGCTTACAAATCACCTGAGGATTCTGTTAAAAATACAGATTTTGATTTAGAAGTCTGCACTCTTCACATAACTTGTAATGCAGTTGGGGTGAGGAGGAGGTGGAACAAGATATTTTTAAAAGCAAGGGGAAAATAATGTATTTTCTAAAATGCTAAATTATGGAGAATATAAGTTGTAAGAAATCAAGAGAAGAAGGAGGTCACTCTGGACTTGGGTCAAGGGTGGATTCATGGAGAAAGGCTGGACGTGGGCCTGAAGTTCATTCATTCACAACCTATTTGTATGGCCCACCTAGAAAGAAAGTTGGACAGTCAGTAGACAGATGAGGTGAGAAGATGAAGGGTCTTAAAGAATGGTGAAAGTGATCAGTGTTTGTTTTTGAGAATAAAAGGATCAGCAAGAGTATGTAGTGCAGACCAGGAGAAAGCAACATATGGGAAACTATTTTTCATCTTCAGCATATATTGGGCACCCAAAATCCATACTGCCAGCGGAGTGGGAAAAAGGGAGCAAATGTTGCTAAGATAACCTAAAGGCAAATCATGTAAAAGCTAAGCTTCCAGCCAGACAAAAGCCTATTTGTAAATTACTCCAGTTAATTTCCCAGGTCGTGATTGGTGATTGCCTCTCTCTGCAAAGCGGTTTATGACATTCTCAATTAAGAGTTTGCTATAAAAACGAATGAATGAAGTATTTCAAAACTGCTATGAGATATTAAAAATGAGTCACTTTTAAAAAGTGGTTTTGTTTCCTGTGTTCTGGATAATGCATTTGAGAATGTAGTTTCCAGCCTCACCCATCACACCATTGTGAAATCAAATTGAATGACTCTCTGCTCTTAGAATGATCTCTCATTCAAATGCATTCAATAAATAAAGCCCAAACACAATGAGGCACTTTTCATAGAGCATCCCTGAGAGCTAGGGCCTGGTCTCTCTCACCATATGAAGCTGAGATTGAAGTAAATAAAGCATTCACCCACACTGACTGCATAATACATAGTGACTTATTGTTTACTAAGCTCTTGCATGCACACTATCTCATTTGATCCTCACAACGACCCTACAAAAACAACACTGTTGGTTTAGTATCCCCATTTAACAGATGTAGAATTTAGAGCTCAGAGTGGTCAGTGACTTGCCCAAAGTCACACAGCAATCCAAAAGGTACTTTATATCTTCTCAGCCCCTTCCTTCCCTCTTCCCCAGAACAGGAAACATATTTTTAAGTACAAAACAATATAATTAGTAGAACTATTACCAAGACTGGGCAGAATATTTAATTCATTCAGATGAATTTTGTAATCCTCCGGTGATTTTGTAAATACCGAGGAATTCATTTTCCACCTCCTGCAATTCTGTGAATTCTATCCTGGACAAAAGGTCATCCAAATATGATCCTTGCTCAGAGTTATGGAAATGTATGCAGTCTAAAAGAATATGGGCCAAATGCAGAGTAAAAATATCAGTGAAACTCCCAGTGCCATTTTCTCTTGCTGCCTCAAATCCTTTTTGAAATTAGGCAGGTTATAAATCATAAAAAAAATAAAAATGCAAACTTTTGCCCTAAGTTCAATTATCATATATTAGAGGGGGTCATGAGTGCAGTAGATTGGAGAGTGAGTAAAACAAGACTGAAATATGTATGGTGGGAAAGCCAGAGACAGGTAGAAAGAATTTTTTTGAAAAAATTTTCAATTTACATCCATAGAACATACTGAAAATTATCTGAAAAGCAATAGAAAATACAATTTTCTCAAAGTCAACATCTTTTCAGCCTCTAGTCCTACTCAGCTGGAATTTGGTTTGGGGAGTGCTACTGAACCAGGTTCCTTTTGCCCAACGCGCAGCAAGCCAAAACACTGACATGCCGAGGTCTGCAGCAAAGAGAAGGTTTATTTGCAAGGCAGCTAAGCAAGGACACAGCAGAAGGAGTCTCAGACTCCCAAAGGCAAGGGGCCCAGGATATTTATGGGATAAAGAATAAAGAAGCAGGGCAGTCCGAGGCAGGGAGAGCGTGGGGAGCATGGGGAAAGGTGATTGGAAAAAGGTGCCATGATTTTCATTCTGTGCAGGTGTAACTAAGCTACAGGCCTTGGCACGTTCAAAAATGGAGGTGCTTGGTACAGTCTGAGGGTGGCATTTTTGAAACGTCACCAAGGGGACAGTTGTACGTCCCCTGTTGGAGGGTCGGTGGTCCTATCCAGTCTTAACCAGCTCAGCTGGAACTAGACTTCAAGTTCCTGGAAAACAACTTAGGCAAACATCTTGTTTATGCTACGTGCTCCTTGGAGGACATGCAAGTCTTAAAATGACCTTAATTAGTGAAGGCAGGTGAAATGGATTTGACTCATTACCCACAGTTTCAGGAGACAGGAGATTAATGCCTCTTAAAAGTCAGTCTGGGTCAAAGCTGTTCGGAGGAGCACCTAGAAGCCTTGTCGTCCTGGAGGAGAGGGATTAACAGAATTAAGGATAGCTTCATTTTCTAACATTGCCTTGCAAACACCATTTCTACAGTAATCAGGGCTAGCCCTCTCTTTCTTCATTCAGCCCTCTGCTTCCATCTTCATTTTGGCTGTGCGGTCATTTATGCAGCAGGAATCCGTCCAGCAGCTAGAGACAGACCACACTGGCTGGACTCCCACATCCACATCCACTGTTGAGGGAACTTATTGGTTCTAAGGGCCCTTTTCCTCAAAATGTCTAATTCCATCCTCTCCTAAGTTACGATGTATATATTCACCTGTGTGTAACTGTGAATAGCCACAGAGCTCCTGAAAATCCAAAGTTTCTTTATTTTTTTATTTTTTTGTTATAGGGCACAAGTTTTTGTTTTTGTTTTCTTTAACATCTTTATTGGAGTATAATTGCTTTACAGTGGTGTGTTAATTTCTGCTTTATAACAAAGTGAATCAGTTATACATATACATATGTCTCCATATCTCTCCCCTCTTGCATCTCCCTCCCTCCCACCCTCCCTATCCCACCCATCTAGGTGGTCACAAAGCACCAAGCTGATCTCCCTGTGCTATGCGGCTGCTTCCCACTAGCTATCTATTTTACATTTGGTAGTGTATATATGTCCATGCCACTCTCTCACTTTGTCCCAGCTTACCCTTCCCCCTCCCCATATCCTCAAGTCCATTCTCTAGTAGGTCTGCGTCTTTATTCCCGTCTTGCCCCTAGGTTCTTCATGACCACTTTTTTTTTTTTTAGACTCCATATATATGTGGTAGCATACGGTATTTGTTTTTCTCTTTCTGACTTACTTCACTCTGTATGACAGTCTCTAGGTCCATCCACCTCACTACAAATAACTCAGTTTCATTCCTTTTTATGGCTGAGTAATATTCCATTGTATATATGTGCCACATCTTCTTTATCCATTCATCTGTTGATGGACACTTAGGTTGTTTCCATGTCCTGGCTATTGTAAATACAGCTGCAATGAACATTTTGGTACATGACTCTTTTTGAATTATGGTTTTCTCAGGGTATATGCCCAGTAGTGGGATTGTTGGGTCGTATGGTAGTTCTATTTTTAGTTTTTTAAGGAACCTCCATACTGTTCTCCATAGTGGCTATATCAATTTACATTCCCACCAACAGTGCAAGAGGGTTCCCTTTTCTCCACACCCTCTCCAGCATTTATTGTTTGTAGATTTTTTGATGATGGCCATTCTGACCGGTGTGAGATGATACCTCATTGTAGTTTTGATTTGCATTTCTCTAATGATTAAGGATGTTGAGCATTCTTTCATGTGTCTCTTGGCAATCTGTATATCTTCCTTGGAGAAATGTCTATTTAGGTCTTCTGCCCATTTTTGGATTGGGTTGTTTGTTTTTTTGATATTGAGCTGCATGAGCTGCTTGTAAATTTTGGAGATTAATCCTTTGTCAGTTTCTTCATTTGCAAATATATTCTCCCATTCTGAGGGTTGTCTTAATGTCTTGTTTATGGTTTCCTTTGCTGTGCAAAAGCTTTTAAGTTTAATTGTTTGTTTTTATTTCCATTTCTCTAGGAGGTGGGTCAAAAAGGATCTTTCTGTGATTTATGTCATAGAGTGTTCTGCCTATGTTTTCCTCTAAGAGTTTGATGGTGTCTGGCCTTACACTTAGGTCTTTAATCCATTTTGAGTTTATTTTTGTGTATGGTGTTAGGGAGTGTTCTAATTTCATTCTTTTACATGTAGCTGTCAAGTTTTCCCAGCACCACTTATTGAAAAGGCTGTCTTTTCTCCACTGTATATTCTTGCCTCCTTTATCAAAGATAAGGTGAACATATGTGTGTGGGTTTATCTCTGGGCTTTCTATCCTGTTCCATTGATCTATATTTCTGTTTCTGTGCCAGTACCACACTGTCTTGATTACTGTAGCTCTGTAGTATAGTCTGAAGTCAGGGAGCCTGATTCCTCCAGCTCCATTTTTCTCTCTCAAGATTGCTTTGGCTATTCCAGGTCTTTTGTGTTTCCATACAAATTGTGAAATTTTTTGTTCTAGTTCAGTGAAAAATGCCATTGGTAGTTTGTTAGGGATTGCATTGAATCTGTAGATTGCTTTGGGTAGTAGAGTCATTTTCACAATGTTGATTCCTCCAATCCAAGAACATGGTATATCTCTCCATCTATTTGTATCATCTTTAATTTCTTTCATTAGTGTCTTATAATCTTCTGCATACAGGTCTTTTGTCTCCTTAGGTAGGTTTATTCCTAGATATTTTATCCTTTTTGTTGCAATGGTAAATGGGAGTGTTTTCTTAATTTCACTTTCAGATCTTTCATCATTAGTGTATAGGAATGCAAGAGATTTCTGTGCATTAATTTTGTATCCTGCTACTTTACCAAATTCATTGATTAGCTCTAGTAGTTTTCTGGTAGCATCCTTAGGATTCTCTATGTATAGTATCATGTCATCTGCAAACAGTGACAGCTTTACTTCTTCTTTTCCAATTTGGATTACTTTTATTTCTCTTTCTTCTCTGATTGCTGTGGCTAAAACTTCCAAAAGTATGTTGAATAATAGTGGTGAGAGTGGGCAACCTTGTCTTGTTCCTGACCTTACTGGAAATAGTTTCAGTTTTTTGCCATTGAGGACGATGTTGGCTGTGGGTTTGTCATATATGACCTTAATTATGTTGAGGAAAGTTCCCTCTATGCCTACTTTCTGGAGGGTTTTTATCATAAATGGGTGTTGAATTTTGTTGAAAGCTTTCTCTGCATCTATTGAGATGATCACATGGTTTTTCTCCTTCAATTTGTTAATATGGTGTATCACGTTGATTGATTTGCATATATTGAAGAATCCTTGCATTCCTGGGATAAACCCCACTTGATCATAGTGTATGATCCTTTTAATGTGCTGTTGGATTCTGTTTGCTAGTATTTTGTTGAGGATTTTTGCATCTATGTTCATCAGTGATATTGGCCTGTAGTCTTCTTTCTTTGTGACATCTTTGTCTGGTTTTGGTATCAGAGTGATGGTGGCTTCGTAGAATGAGTTTGGGAGTGTTCCTCCCGCTGCTATATTTTGGAAGAGTTTGAGAAGGATAGCTGTTAGCTCTTCTCTAAATGTTTGATAGAATTCGCCTGTGAAGCCATCTGGTCCTGGGCTTTTGTTTGTTGGAAGATTTTTAATCACAGTTTCAGTTTCAGTGCTTGTGATTGGTCTGTTCATATTTTCTATTTCTTCCTGGTTCAGTCTTGGAAGGTTGTGCATTTCTAAGACTTTGTCCATTTCTTCCAGGTTGTCCACTTTATTGGCATAGAGTTGCTTGTAGTAATCTCTCATGATCCTTTGTATTTCTGCAGTGTCAGTTGTTACTTCTCCTTTTTCATTTCTAATTCTATTGATTTGAGTCTTCTCCCTTTTTTTCTTGGTAAGTCTGGCTAATGGTTTATCAATTTGTTTATCTTCTCAAAGAATAAGCTTAGTTTTATTGATCTTTGCTGTCGTTTCCTTCATTTCTTTTTCAGTTATTTCTGATCTGATCTTTTTTTTTTTTTAATTTAAATTTTTATTTATTTATTTATTTATTTATTTTGGCTGTGTTGGGTCTTCGTTTCTGCGCGAGGGCTTTCTCTAGTTGTGGCAAGCAGGGGCCACTCTTCATCATGGTGCGCTGGCCTCTCACTAACGCGGCCTCTCTTGTTGCGGAGCACAGGCTCCAGACGCACAGGCTCAGTAGTTGTGGCTCATGGGCTCAGTTCCTCCGCGGCATGTGGGATCCTCCCAGACCAGGGCTCAAACCCGTGTCCCCTGCATTTGCAGGCAGACTCTCAACCACTGCGCCACCAGGGAAGCACTTCTGATCTGATCTTTATGATTTCTTTCCTTCTGCTAACTTTGGGGTTTTTTTGTTCTTTCTCTAATTGCTTCAGGTGTAAGGTTAGGTTGTTTATTTGCGATATTTCTTGTTTCTTAAGGTAGGATTGTATTGCTATAAACTCCCCTCTTAGAACTGCTTTTGCTGCATCCCATAGGTTTTGGGTTGTCGTGTTTTCATTGTCATTTGTTTCTAGGTATTTTTGGTTTCCTTTTTGATTTTCTCTTGGTTATTAAGTAGTGTGTTGTTTAGCCTCCATGTGTTTGTATTTCTTACAAATTTTTTCCTGTAATTGATATCTAGTCTCATAGCATTGTGATCGGAAAAGATACTTAATATGATTTCAATTTTCTTAAATTTACCAAGGCTTCATTTGTGACCCAAGATATGATCTATCCTGGAGAATGTTCCATGAGCACTTGAGAGGAATGTGTATTCTGTTGTTTTTGAATGGAATGTCCTGTAAATATCAATTAAGTCCATCTTGTTTAATGTATCATTTAAAGCTTGTGTTTCCTTATTTATTTTCATTTTGGATGATCTGTCCATTGGTGAAAGTGGGGTGTTAAAGTCCCCTACTATGATTGTGTTACTGTCGATTTCCCCTTTTATGGCTGTTAGCATTTGCCTTATGTATTGAGGTGCTCCTATGTTGGGCGCATAAATATTTACTATTGTTATATATTCTTGGATTGATCCTTTGATCATTCTGTAGTGTCCTTCTTTGTCTCTTGTAATAGTCTTTGTTTTAAAGTCTATTTTGTCTGATATGAGAATTGCTACTCCAGCTTTCTTTTGAGTTCCATTTGCATGGAATATCTTTTTCCATCCCCTCACTTTCAGTCTGTATGTGCCCCTAGGTCTGAAGTGGGTCTCTTGTAGACAGCATATATACGGGTCTTGTTTTTGTATCCATTCAGCCAATCTATGTCTTTTGGTTGGAGCATTTAATCCATTTACATTTAAGGTAATTATCGATATGTATGTTCCTATTACCATTTTCTTAATTGTTTTGGGTTTATTATTGTAGGTCTTTTCCTTCTCTTGTGTTTCCTGCCTAGAGAAGTTCCTTTAGCATTTGTTGTAAAGCTGGTTTGGTGGTGCTGAATTCTCTTAGCTTTTGCTTGTCTGTAAAGGTTTTAATTTCTCCATCAAATCTTTGCTGGGTAGAGTAATCTTGGTTGTAGGTTTTTCCCTTTCATCACTTTAAATATGTCATGCCACTCCCTTCTGGCTTGCAGAGTTTCTGCTGCAAGATCAGCTGTTAACCTTATGGCGATTCCCTTATGTGTTATTTGTTGTTTTTCCCTTGTTGCTTTTAATGTTTGTTCTTTGTATTTAATTTTTGATATTTTGATTAATATGTGTCTTGGCGTGTTTCTCCTTGGATTTATCTTGTAGGGGACTCTTTTTTGCTTCCTGGACTTGATTAACTATTTCCTTTCCCATATTAGGAAAGTTTTCAACTATAATCTCTTCAAATATTTTCTCAGTCCCTTTCTTTTTCTCTTCTTCTTCTGGGACCCCTATAATTCGAATGTTGGTGCATTTAATGTTGTCCCAGAGGTCTCTGAGAGTGTCCTCAATTCTTTTCATTCTTTTTTCTTTACACAGCTCTGCAGTAGTTATTTCCATATTTTATCTTCCAGGTCACTTATCTGTTCTTCTGCCTCAGTTATTCTGCTATTGATCCCTTCTAGAGAATTTTTAATTTCATTTATTGTGTTGTTCATCACTGTTTGTTTGCTCTTTAGTTCTTCTAGGTCCTCCTTGTTAAACGTTTCTTGTATTTTCTCCATTCTATTTCCAAGATTTTGGATCATCTTTACTATCATTATTCTGAATTCTTTTTCAGGTAGACTGCCTATTTCCTCTTTATTTGTTAGGTCTGGTGGGTTTTTGCCTTGCTCCTTCATCTGTTGTGTGTTTCTCTGTCTTCTCATTTTGCTTAACTTACTGTGTTTGGGGTCTCCTTTTTGCAGGCTGCACGTTCGTAGTTTCCATTGTTTTTGGTGTCTGTCCCCAGTGGCTATGGTTGGTTCAGTGGGTTGTGTAGGCTTCCTGGTGGAGGGGACTAGTGCCTGTGTTCTGGTGGATGAGGCTGGATCTTGTCTTTCTGGTGGGCACGTCCACGTCTGGTGCTGTGTTTTTGGGTGTCTGTGACCTTATTATGATTTTAGGCAGCCTCTGTGCTAATGGATGGGGTTGTGTTCCTGTCTTGCTAGGTGTTTGGCATAGGGTGTCCAGCACTGTAGCTTGCTGGTCATTGAGTGAAGCTGGGTCTTGGCGTTGAGATGGAGATCTCTGGGAGATTTTCACCGTTTGATATTACGTAGAGCTGAGAGGTCTGTTGTGGACCAGTGTCCTGAACTTGGCTCTCCCACCTCAGTGGCACAGCCCTGATGCCTGGCTGGAGCACCAAGAGCCTGTCCTCCACACGGCTCAGAATAAAAGGGAGAAAAGAAAGAAAGAAAGAAGATAAAATAAAATAAAGTTAAATAAAATAAAATAAAATAAAGTTATTAAAATAAAAAAATATAAAATAATTATTACGAAAAAAAAATTTTAAGTAATAAAAAAAACCAGACAGACAGAACCCTAGGACAAAGGGTAAAAGCAAAGCTATACAGACAAAAATCACACAGAGAAGCATACAGATACACTCACAAAAAGAGGAAAAGGGGAAAAAATAATATATCTTGCTCCCAAAGTCCACCTCCTCAACTTGGGATGATTCTTTGCCTATTCAGGTATTCCACAGATGCAGGGTACATCAAGTTGATGGTGGAGATTTAATCCGCTGCTCCTGAGGCTGCTGGGACAGATTTCCCTTTCTCTTCTTTGTTCACACAGCTCCCGGGGTTCAGCTTTGGATTTGGACCCTCCTCTGCGTGTAGGTCACCTGAGGGCGTCTGTTCTTCACTCAGACAGGACAGGGTTAAAGGAGCAGCTGCTCCGGGGGCTCTGGCTCACTCAGGCGCGGGGAGGGAGGGGTACGGATGCGGGGCGAGCCTGCGGCGGCAGAGGCCGGCGTGACGTTGCAGCAGCCTGAGGCGCGCCGTGCGTTCTCCCGGGGAAGTTGTCCCTGGATCACGGGACCCTGGCAGTGGCGGGCTGCACAGGCTCCCGGGAGGGGCGGTGTGGATAGTGACCTGTGCTCGCACACAGGATTCTTGGTGGCGGCAGCAGCAGCCTTAGCGTCTCATGCCCGTCTCTGGGGTCCGCGCTGATAGCCGCGGCTCGCGCCCGTCTCTGGAGCTCGTTTAGGCGGCGCTCTGAATCCCCTCTCCTCGCGCACCAGGAAACAAAGAGGCAAGAAAAAGTCTCTTGCCTGTTCGGCAGCTCCAGACTTTTTCCCGGACTCCCTCCCGGCTAGCTGTGGTGCACTAGCCCCTTCAGGCTGTGTTCACGCCGCCAACCCCAGTCCTCTCCCTGGGATCCGACCGAAGCCCGAGCCTCAGCTCCCAGCCCCCGCCCGCCCCGGCGGGTGAGCCGACAAGCCTCTCGGGCTGGTGAGTGCTGCTCGGAGCCGAGCCTCTGTGCGGGAATCTCTCCGCTTTGCCCTCCGCACCCCTGTGGCTGCGCTCTCCTCCGTGGCTCCGAAGCTTCCCCCCTCCGCCACCCGCAGTCTCCACCCGCGAAGGGGCTTCCTAGTGTGTGGAAACCTTTCCTCCTTCACAGCTCCCTCCCACTGGTGCAGGTCCCATCCCTATTCTTTGTCTCTGTTATTTCTTTTTTCTTTTGCCCTAGCCAGGTACGTGGGGAGTTTCTTGCCTTTTGGGAGGTCTGAGGTCTTCTGCCAGCGTTCAGTGGGTGTTCTATGGGAGCAGTTCCACGTGTAGATGTATTTCTGATGTATTTGTGGGGAGGAAGGTGATCTCCGCGTCTTACTCTTCTGCCATCTTGAAGCTCCTCCTCCAAAGTTTCTTTATTGTAGACTCTTCCATTTGTGAGTCATGGAACTGAGGGAGCCATAATTATATCAGTTCATATTTGAGGCACGGCATTCTTGCCTGTACTTCTAATAACTAATCCATATAATCCAATCATCCAAAGACACCAAAGCGTCTTTATTCTTCCCCATTAAAAATAAAAGACATAAGTCAGCTTTCCAAGGTTTATCCTTCAAAAGGTAAGATGACTCAGAACCAAGGTTAAATTACCTGATACTTCTAGGTATTAGGAAATATAATTCTACCAACATTTCTCCACATTTTCAGACTTGATTTTAAAAACAAAAACAAAAATAATATTCATCATGCTCAGACTTTACAGCTCCTCTATATTAAAAGCCAGGTTGAAGTCTTTAAACCATTTTAAGTGTTATGACCGGTGGCTCCAAGAGTGAGGTTTTGTTTAGATCACGTAAGACTTTTGTTGTTGATTGAAACCTGGCTTGATGCCTCTATATATCTAAATAATTAGGAAAAAAATACATTTAAATGAGAAGCAGATGCTGTTTCCAGATTTCTATTTTCACTGTACAGAATAAATAGAAGCTTTCATCTCTGCATTTACTCTTTGGATATGGTGCATACCACATGAATCATTGTTTAAAACATAGGGCGTTTCTTTCACAAAGGTAAAGGAAATAGGGGTCTTCTGGAGAACTCATTCCTTCACAACACTTTCTACTCCAAGAAAACTCAACAGGGTTATTCATTCTCCACCACTCCTTCCTCTGCTTCCACACCTGGTACTAAGCCAGTAGACCCAAACAGAGTAAGTGAAGGCTGGTGCTGAATGCGGCGATGGCAGGTCCTGCTGGTGATCGGTAGCTTGTCATTGGCAACAGACGTCAAACAAACTGCAAATGCTCAATGTTCATCTTATCAGATGCAAAACCAATTAAGCAGAAACTATACCCAGGCCAGGGAAAATAAAGGACAAGACATCACAGGGCACCTTTGGAAACAGAGAAGAGTTTTCTCCAGCTTCTTTCTCTGTTGCTATGTCAACACTCTTGCAGGTAGAGTACATTTTCAGTTTCTCTTCTCAGCTGGTAAGTTACACACTCAGTTCTTGAGCCAATTTTAAGTGCTTGAGGTGCTTGGATGGAGGAGATATGTAAACATAGGGCAAAGGCCTGCACAACTTCAAAGGAAAGGACGTGTACACCCACAGGTTCCAAAGTTTGGTCTTCTGAGCTGATAGCTATGGTGAGACAAGCCAAATCAGCTACCAACCCCAAAAAGAACTGGTGGGCAGTGAAACTATAATGTAATTTACTGAAACCACTTGTTTACTTGTTGCCTCTCACCACCCCCCATGCCCACCATTCACTCTTTTTTTTTTCTTTTTTTTATTGATGTATAGTTGACATGCAATCTTGTATTAATTTCAGGTGTACAACATAGTGATTTGATATTTTTAGAGACTGCACTCCATATAACCCACCATTCATTCTTTAAGGCTTTCTCTGTTGCTTGCCATCCTCCCTGGCCCCAAGTCTAGAACAGTGACTGGCACAGATCAGTTATCAATCAATCAATCAATATTTGTGGACTGACACAGGAGTGGATATAATCTGAATGTTTATTCACTGCCCTGAAATAAATTCTCATAGTTTATGAGCTATATGAATACACAAAGTAGTAGCTGCCACTTAAGTATCACTTACCACCTCAAGCATTGTGAAGAGTTTTTTACTTGTATTAATTTTAACACTCAAAATGATAACAGAAAGTAAGCAGGTTTCTTTCCATTTTATATATAAGAAACCAGAGGGTCAGGTAGGTGAACTGACTTGCCTAAGATGCAGCCAGTAAGTGGCAACACTCTAGTCTGACTGACTCCATAGCCCTTATATATTCTGTAACCACTGGGTTTCAAAAGTTTTGAAAGCTTGTTCTAATACAATGTGCTACAAACTTAGATTGAACCCAGAAAGAAAGAGTAAAAAGTTCCACCAATTAATTAACCCTTGGAATATCAGAATCAGGTTGTCCCTACATAGGCGGTGAGTCAGCTGTTCTTAGAATGAACCAATGATCCAAATGAGCAATGTGGTCTTTCAACACAGGAAAGGTTTGAAGGGTTCAGCCAGATGAATTATGTTGCTGTGAAATAAACAAAGGTGAAAAAGTCATCCAGAACTTTTGATCTGAACAGACACTGAAGCAATTGTATCCCATATGTGTACACACAGATCCAAAAGAAAATCACTCAGTGTTAGAAATAGAGAATATATATATTATTACTGCAGCTGCTGCTGTTGCTGCTACTATTATGAATGATAATAATTATTATTTGTTATCATTATTCCAATTCAGACTTATTGAGAGCTTGTTTTACACCAAGCTTTGTGACACATGCTTTACAGACATTTTCTCATTTAATCTTCAAACAACTCCCTGAGGTAGGCATAATTAGAACCCTCATTTTCCACATTAAAAAATATGAAGTTAAAGAAGGTAACTAGTCTGTCTATGGCCAAACAGCTAGTAATGGTGGAACCAGGCACAAAAACACGTTTGTCTAGGCCCAAGCTGTAACCTTACCTAATATTACATTGTGTTTCCTTGATTGCTACACAATTATGATGCCTGCGGCCCTATAATTTTAATTTTGTAAAAGCTTTACGTATATCCTACCTTGGTTTGACTGCCAACCTGAGGTCAGAGACAATAAGTATACACTATAGGGTCATCATTTTGCTGGTGGAAAGATGAGCAAGTATTAAAATTTAAAAGTATGCCCCCCAAATTTCATGGGTTCCTTTTTCTCAAATTAGGAATATTGAGGTTTTTCTTTTTGTATAAAAGTATTTTACAAGGATGAGGAGCTTGCTATGAAAATATGTGGTAGTGTCTGCTAATGATGGGCTTGTCCTAGACTAACTCAGCATGTGGTCCATACTCTCCATTCAGTGGCTGGTATTTGACATGTCTTTGGAGAAATTCTGGTATGTTTTCTAGAGTTCTTCTTTTAAACAGGCTGAATAAAATGGAATATTTTTCTGGCAGCATTTTGAACCCTTAGCTCCCGGCTCTGGATGAAATCTAAAAATACAACGGATTTCCATTCATGGAAAGTGAGATGAAGGATAAAGCTAAGTGACCTTTTGAGAACACTTTAAAATTATATTCTGTTTATTGAGTTCATGTCTTGGTCCAAGGTTCAGAATGATATTCATTTTGTATGAATAGGTTTTTTCTTAAATCATCACAAAGAAAATTTTTAGCATATGAAAATACAGTGTAGAAGGAAAAGATTCATTTGGATGTTTAGGGACCACGCATGCGTTTAGGAACCAGGAGATACAATCCTCCCTTTGGATAGCTGTAAGAATTGGGGTCTTCATTTAAATTCTCTGAGCCTCAGTTTCCTTATTGTAAAATGTAGGGCTGGATCTAGCTTGTCTCAAAATTACTATGGAATTAGAAATCTATGATTCTTTCAATCTACCTTAGATTCAACACTTACCTGTGCATTTACACTGCAAACGATCACATAAGAACTGAAGAGAGCCCTCTATAAATTCCTAGGAAATAATTTGACAGTGTGACCAAATTATAAATAGCTCTAGTTGTCTAACGCATACAAGAAGGTAACAAGATTTTTCATCTTGGTACAGCAATGATGATTATCTCAGCCTTTTTAGGTTTTTTCATTGTCCTGAAACATAGGTATCAAGGAAATAGAAAGTAGAAATTCTGCGTATTTACTCCTGATGCTGATAACATCTATATTTGACATTCTGGAATAACAACATCTCCAGCAGCAACTAAGATATGCATGTTTCAGAACTGAGAAACTTTTAAAATCCCCTTTTAAGCAATGCGGCCACAGAAGACTCTTAATAATTGATTATAATTGATTTTAACCTTGTCCTAACCTGGGCAAAATGGCAAAGCCAATCATCTTTGTCCAGATGGGGTATGAGAAAAGAGCCCCAAGTCCAGATCTTTAAAAGCTCCAGACATGAGCAGAAGATAAAATATTTAGTCTGTCAAAGCCTTGACCTCCCAATTCCAGCCAGTTTTGAACTTGAATTGATTTCCGACAAGGCATCTGGGAGATGATTACAACAAAATGCACTAAAGCTGGGCAGTCTTTATTTTAACGTCCCAGCAGCTTAACCTGTTAATAACAGCAATTGTTTTAGATACAATACCAATTTCTGTAACTGACGCAAGAAATGGATGACAGCAGCACAGTCTCCCAGGCAGAGCAATAACAAAAAAAAAAAAGAAGAAGAAAAGAAAGGAAAAAAAAAAAAAAAAAGCACAGCCAGTCACAGAAGAGGTGCTGGCAGTGTTTTTCAAAGAAACCTCAGTTTTCAGGGACCCAGACACCATCAGGGACCAAATTCTACAGTCTAAAAACAATTCTTAGCCAAAGAAGGTTGCGTGTTGAGAGAGAAATCACTGTAAGCCAGGCAATCTGGAATCACATCTGTGTTCTGCCAATGAAAGCTGAGCTATCTTGGGCAAGTCACTCCACATATCTGTGCCTAATTTGCTTTGTTTGAAACAGTGCTTCCTGATAAAAACATCATGTGGGCCACAAATGTGAAGAACGCATATGTAATTTAAAATTTTCTAGTAGCCACATTGAAAAATAGTTTTAAAAAGGCAAGTTAATTTTGATATCTTATTTAATATATTAAAAATTTAACCATTTCAACATGTCATCTGTACAAAATTGTTAATGCACTATTTTACATTTGTTTTTGTACTAAGTCTTCAAAATCCAGTGTATATTTTGTACTTATGGCACATTTCGATTCAGATTAGCCACATTCCAAGTGCTCACATGTGGCTAGGGGCTACCGTATTGGACAGCAGAAGTTTGTAAAATGAGCAGGTTGGACTAAACTTCTCTAGGGTTTTCCCTATAATACGCCATGATGATTCTAAATGTTGCCTCTGCTGTTCTTCAATTTAAATCAGCCACAAGTTGAAAGTGCAGATGTGGCAGGTTGGTGGTTGAGATCAGGATGTGAGAGTGATTGCAACTGTGGCTACAAGCTGGAGCTCAGCCATCAGTAAGGTCTGCACTTATGTGTGGACATGGCCTTTAACCCCATCCCTGAGCAGCTGTGTTACATCAGGTGGTCATAAGTGGTGTAGGGTGGGTGGACAGAGTGGGTGGGTGCATACATTTTCATGACATAGTCCAGCATATTCTATTAAATGAAATGATAAACAGCGTCCCCATCATTTATTGAGCACTATTTATGTACCATTTGTATTACATATACAAAATCATGTAATCATCTTAACCACCCTTTGAGGTGGGAATAATTAACTTTATTTAGTAGGTGGGGGACTGATCCTGAAAGAGACAAATTATTCTGCCCAATGTCAGACTCCTAGAAGTATGGTATGTGGATTTGAACCCAGTTTTTCCAGACCCTGAGACCTGTCTCTTGACTACCATGATATACTGCTTACAAACAAATAATAACTTTGGTCTTCTACCTCACTCCTATGAAGGTTACCCAAATTGTAGAGAGAATGAAGAATAGGCATACAAGGATTAAAGATGTTGCTTTCACTTTTCTAATGAAAGTCAGAAACAGTACAGAAGATAATATTCTAATAAACATAAACACGTCTTCTCTCTCAGTCAAGCATACTTGCTAAAAAAGGAAGAAAGAAGTAAGAAAAGAGGGGAGGAAGCGGGGAGAGGGAGGGACTCTGGGGGAGTGAAGGAAGGAAGGAAGGAAGGAAGGGAGGAAGGGAGGGAGGAAGGAGGGAGGGAAGGGGAGAGTCACCAAGTATTGAGGCATTTCAATAGAGACTCAAGGCTCTGGCCAAAGAATCATGGCAACATTTTCCTTCTCTTAAACATGGGCGGCACATTCATGATTCACACTCAGACCACAATACACCTTATGGCAAATAAATACATCATTCCTGGTGAAATGTTGAGGAAGCCTCCTTTACACATCAAATATGCCTATGCTCAGAGATTCATGCTCAAAGATAGACTCCTGCCATCTCTTTGTAATCAGACTGTCAATATTAAGAGGAAAAAGATTAAATACCTGGATTTTATTTATTTTTAAGAATTTTACATAACAGACTATTAGTCATTTGATAGTTCTTTCTACACTGGGGAAGTGGTCAGGCATGAGAAATAGAACCGTATAGAGGTATTTCTGTTACATTATGTGTTATTTTTCTTTTCTGACGTCTAAGGGAATAGAGATAGGTCCAACTGGTAATTTGGGAGTAAAAGTTTCTTTCGACAACCTCATGTGAGCTGCATTGTTAACTTGATTTAAAACTAACTTTCCAGTAGAGACATTTGGGAAGGGCCCAGTGACCAATCTGCAGACAGCTCCCTGAAGCTGGGCCTTGACAAATCCATCATCACCTGTCAACTAATCTAGAATCACAAAGTCTAATCACCCATGTTTATGGTGTCTTGACTTCATGAGTCACTAATACCATGGCTGTAGGCAGACTTTTCTTTAACTTACCCAATCACAAGTTAATATTTTATATACACAGGATAATAACCGTTTATATGTATTGCATGTTTACTCTGTACCAAGCCATGTTTGAGTGCTTTATATGGATTATTTAGTCCTCATCATGTAGGTACCCTTACTACACCCATTTTACAGACAAGGAACTAAGGTATATAATGCTTATAACAGTAACAAATAATATGGTTCCCATTTTTTCTTATCCTGATCTTCTAGTACATTTCTCATAGTCTCCTTAGCAACTTCCATCCAGCCATCACTTCACCTTAATCTAGGCTTTAGTCTATCCATCATTCTTAATCCTAATAACAAAGTTCTGCGTTTATTGGCAGTAAAGGAGGATTTATGTTTCATGCATTCTATCAGTTATTTATGCATAAAAAAACCACCTCATAAAGTTGTGGATTAAAATTAAAAACAATTTTATGTGTATTTTACTACAATTTCAAAAACTGAAAAAATTAATTCAAAAATAGAAAAGTAAAAACAATTTTATTTCTTTATGATTCTGCGGGTCAACAATTTAGACTAAACTCAACTAGACAGTTCTTCCGCTAGTCTTACCAGGGGTCACTCACGTAACTATAGTTGTCTGGTGGCTCAGCAAAGGCTGGATGATCTGGGATGGCCTCAGTCACTTGTCTAGAGGTTGGTGTTGCCTGTCAGCTGGGTCACCTGTCTCCAATAGGCTAGCCACTGCTTCTAATCATGGCAACTGCGTTCCAAGTTCCAATCTGAAAACACTTTTAAAACCTCTGTTTGTATCATATTGATTGATGTCCTCTTGGCCAAAGCAAGTCTCATGCTCAAGTCCAGGATCAAAGTTGGAGGAAAGGGGTCCATAACAGTATAACACACAATAAACACCTTCTATATTCTTCTTCTCTTTTAAAATGATCAAAACAACTTAAGCCCAAGCAGAAGACTGAATAAGAGAAGGAAATCCAAATGTCCTACTAAGCCAAGAATATATCAAATTCTAAATTTGGTGTTAAGTTTGAGCCTCAGATGTAAATGAATACCAAGTCCCATATCTCCACTGAAATATATTTCTTTTCATAATATGTTTTGGAAAGATGGCCACCAGTTTGGTGTTTAAATGAAAAACAATATTTCATTTGAGGGCAAAACAACATTGAATATTTTTTACAAGACTCCACTGGATGATGACAATAGCTAATGCTGTATTTTTGCCATGGGAACTTTTGTTCTACTGAACCACTAAAATTACAATCAGATGTGCTCATCTTCTGTTGAAGTAATGAACAATGGTATGTCTGAGAGAGAAATTCAAAGTGCATCATTTATCTTATCTTATTTTCAATTAGGCCAAATAAAGTTGGTTCCAAACTACATCACAGAAACAGGGTGAGAAAATTTATTATACCACTAGAGTGCTAATCTTAGCAGATGGTAGAAAAAATATTTTTAGCATGAAATATGCTAAAGCAATAAATCTGAACAAGGTGGATCTTATCAACTAATATCTCCCCAGTGTGAGGTAAAACTCCTGCATGACAACTCAGCATTCTTATGAAGTCTGGTGGATGAGGTTAGATATGGCCCTCAGTGAGAGAGGAGAAAAACAACAAAAATGAGTCTCACATAAGAAAACAAACCATATACCTAGGGCACTGCACTGAATTAAAAAAAAAAAAAAAAAGAATAAAGTGACTGTGTTATGTTTTCAATGCTCTTAAATTTTATTTCTGAAATCATGCCTACCCGAGTCTTGTCAGTTCTCCATCTGGGAATTTTCCAAATTGGAAAATTTACAAGAAGACTCTATTAGGTCAGTTTTAGAGTAGAGATGAGCACATTGCTACAGTCACACATTGCTATGGATTACCATTAGCCAAGGCAGACATCCAATGAGAGAGCCCAGGGAGGGGGCTCTTACACACTGTGCTCTGACTCATAACACCTGAGTGAGAGCTCCCAGTCCCAGGGATACATTTGGTTCATGGTCCATCCGTATCCAGCTGCTAAGCCCAAGCTGATGGAGTAGGCTGCTCCTTCAGAACAGACAGAACGTGATACTAAAGGGTTCTACTTCCAAAGGAATATGTACAAAATGGAAGAGTAAGAAATAATAGAGTTAAAGCTATCATGTGTTTGCAAAGTTCATCTGAGAGGTAGTTGAGCTGGATATTTTTCAGGGTGACCATAAACTATGTGTTTTGTAGCCACCTTATAACTGATTAATGTTCATGCAAAGAAGTAATGTGCTAGAGTAGGTTAGAGTAGTGGTGGGTCTGGGGTCAGAAAACAAGAAATTCATGCCTAAATGTGTCACTAATCTCCCAGGTGACGTTTAACTCATGACATGATTTTTTGGGGCTTTAAATTAATCATCTACAAAACAAAGGACTTGACCTCTAGCCTCACTAAAGAATGAGTGTGAGGAAGAAGGAATGAGTCAGAATCATTAGGAAAAGTTGCATCTAGGTGAGCAGCATTAGATAGGAGCCAGTGACTCAGGGGTCCAGGCATTCCTCTTAATTAATCCTGGTAATATGTCAAATAATTTGAATTATGCTTTGTTCATTCACTTGAACTGAAAACAAAGCTAAAACCATTAAGATGTTGAAGAAATTTAGTCTGGACAAATTATGAGATACCATCTTAAGTTTATTATACTTTCCATGGTCTATACTTTCCATGGTAATAGAGGTAGATGTTAGAAATTAGTTATGGGTTGAAAGAGTTCAGGAAAGAAACTACTCTGGTTGGTGAGGTGCAGGTGAGGGGCAGGGAGAGTGGGTACAGAGCTATGTAGGCCGCCCCTGACTTTTCCTCCAGTGTTCTCTCCTTCCAGATTCTCTCTCTTGATCTCTGTGACCTCAGGGTTAGGGCAACATTTATAGACAAAAACAAAGCTCTTGTGGGAATGTGGGATTAGGTGGGAATGAAGCATTGTGCTGCTGTCCATGGTCCTGATCATCCTCTTGCTGTTTTGGCTGCTTCTCCTGACTCTGGGACACCACAGATGATCTTTATCCAGTTTATCCAAAATGGTACAAGGGTTGATGAATTAGTTGTGAAAGAGACTGGATCAAAAGGAGTGGATAAAGACTGATGGAGAGACATAGGCACTGAAAGATTACAAGGGAGAAACAAACAAAAATATGTTGCTATTTTTCAAATAATCACAGATACCATAAATAAAACCACAAATTACCATGGCCAAAATTTGGAACTACTGAAAGAGAATACAACATTTGTGCCCAAAGCTACATAATCATGGGAAATTCTGATAAAAAAACAAACACGTTTAGGGTAGGGGTTCAGAACATCAATCTGGTACAATAAAATTCATTGGTTAAACACCAAAGAGCTTATGGCTTTCTTTGACTTAGTATCTTCCCTCTTGATGACATTTACAAGTTTACATTGTTACAGGACAAATAGAATGGTTACTTATTTTGCATTTCTTGTAGCTAATTACATGTATGTTCTGCAGTTCTACCACGTTTTCCTAAGTATTCCTTGAAGAAGAAAGGAGTGGGACTTCACTACACTCCCTCAGTTATGTTTTTGTGTCTCAATCAGGGAAATGGTTTGTGGAAGAGAATGTTATTTGTACCCCAATATCTGTTCTCCCATTTTTCCATAGTAGTAGAATATTCTGCCAGGACTCCACAAAATTAAGATTACATTTCACAATCTCTGAGCAGTAATGAGTGGGCAAGTGATTAAGTACCAGTCATTGGAATGAAAGTGGAAATATCTCTCTGCCATCTTAAAGAATCCTGGCAAGAGAGAGAGAGAGACAGAGAGAGAGAGAGAGAAAGTATGTCTTCTTCGTTCTATTCTTTATCCCCTACCTTGCTGCCAGCACTGCCAATGCCACAGGAGAGCATGAGGTTGAGTATTCTAGTCTAGGAGTAGTGAAGTGGGGAGCTGGAAGGACCAGGGAAGAACAGAATTGTCATACAGCCCTAGACTTCGTTCCTCTAGAATATTATGTCAAAGAGAAATAAGCATGTATTTCTCCCCTAAGCCACCACCATTTTTTTCCTGTTCCTAGCAGCTGAACCTAATCCTAATTAATACACTATTCATCAACATTTGATGAATGCACAGCAAACAGTGGTTCACGTACACTCAGTCAAAAAAAGGAATCTAAAGAAAAATAACAAACCAACAAGAGAAAGCCTTCTATGAGGTCCTTTTATATGTACATGAAGCAGGAATCCTCAAATATCTCCAAGTATTGAAACTAGAGTTGCTTTTATCAAAATAAATTAATTAAATAGTCTTTCCAAAATAATTTATTTAAAACATGGTATTTCCTAAGAAACACTTTTCTCCCTCCAAACATTCTCCTCACTCTTACTCCTTACCCAGGAGAAATACTGTGACCTTCACAATAAACCTTTTAATGAGAAGCTTGAAGCTACCATCCACTAAAAATGAGTTAGCCATCCTAGATTTCTAGACTCCCCAAAGAGATTGGGGCTCTCCTTTCCTGGTGATATAGGTGTGCACCTTAAACTGATTTTTGCACAAAACTTAGTATTTTTATGCAGCATTAGGAGTGGCCAAAACCCCATTAACTCTGCCCCTTATGGAAATTGCTGTGACCCTTATTTCCTGCATTTGGACCAACCATCAATTGTCTTTGAATGCAAAAGATGGTGGTGATCTCTTTTTATGCAGGCAGGCTGCGTTCAAAATGGACAGCCAGTTGAGAACACTTTGCAAAAAAGACCAGAATTCCCCTTCAGGGCCCCCTCCTTTCCCTGTTCTTATTGCCTGGAAAACACCAGGAAAGTTCAAAATTAATGGAGACCAATTGAAAAAGGAAAGGAAATCAAAGAAAATTTATTCCCTGAGATACAGCCCTATTTCTCTCACTTTTACATGAGAGCAGAGATGGTTTCTGTCAGCCCTGGTTTTTGTGGAGGGGATGGGGTAGAGAAAAGCCCATACACAAGATAGAAAACATGTTTTTAAGCATCAGCAAAAACATTTTATGGTTTTAAATATAATCAAAGCAGGGCCATATACTTTTCACAAATTCTGTTATTGTTATTGACTTTAAAACATGAGATCTTTGGGATTAAAATCAAATACAAAAGACATATATGGCACTATTTTATGCATGAACAATAAAGGATTCATAATTCTCTCCTATGAGGCTATACATACTTCAATTCCAATCTACCTGTACACACAAGTAATATGAGTAGCCATAGGGACTGCAGTCGCTGAAACAGCCATCCATAGGAGGATCACGGTGCTTGGCAAGTCCACTTTGGAACACTAGCCTAAGCAGGCAAAGGCATTTATGCTTCAGTCCCCACAAAGACCCCTTTCGTTGATCTATAGCTATTGCTTTCCACCAATTGCTTAATTTCAGCTGAGATTTGATATTAGCTACAATGGGGAATGAGATGAGAATGTGTGGGTGATTCATGACAAAGGCATTCCCATTGTTAGAAAAAGATAAGGCACTGCATCTGCCCTGCCAATCAGAGTAACTAATAACATCTTCATTTGCAGAGCAGAGAGAACTGTTACTAGCCAGATGACTTTACTATATGAGAATTTTGGTCCTGAGTTAACTCTAAAAGAAGAGATGAGAACTCTTCCATTGGAAACATTATCTTTTTCCAAAGGAGACTTTTTTTCTTCATGGGTTAGAAACAGGAAAGTGATGGGAGAAGACAGAGGGAAAATGACTCTTTGACATGGCCTATGGGGTAGACGTGCACAGTAGAGCTCAAGGCTGAATCGCTGTTTTGTCCAGGCTGCTTTGCCACCTCTGGTGTGTCTCACTTCTCTCCCTCTTAACAATGTTGGATATTAATCTCACTTAGGATCTCCAAAGAGAAACAGGGTGAAACACAGATTTAATGAGAAATTTGAGAAATGGCTGTGCAACATCTCTTTCCTCCTCCTTTTCCCTGGCCCCCTAAAGGGGCTGGAAACTTTGCTGAAAAATGTGTGGAGATGGCAAGAATTCTGTCACTCTCACTACCACTGTCCCTGAATGATCAGAAAATCCCCATTGCTACCCAATCTGCATACAGAAAAATGTCAACGTTCTCATAATTAAAACTCCACTTGAAATCCCAGGTCATGTTACACTATATCATCCATTTAACTGTATTGTGATTGATCTGTGTCAACTTTAACTATACTCACAAGGAAGTCAATAAATAAAGATCAATAGTTTTTTATTTCTTCAGCTTTTTTATTAGAAAGAATAGATGGGTTAAATAACACCAGCAACAGCAGTGGCACAGAGCCTCCCTCAGTGCTTTCCTTGGTAAAAACTACATTTAAAAAAATCAGATTTAAATTCACAAATGGGATTGCATCGTCATCTGATCAGTCATTAAGTTGCCTTCAGCACTTTTAAATGCAAATATTGAAACAAACACACTTGCATGTATCTGTCCTCTCTGAGATGAATTCTCTTCATGATATGCCCAATGAACCTCTTCTTCTCCAAAACTCTAGTTTTTGCAGCTCTGGTTTAATGCATTAATGACCTGTCAAGACTGAGTGATGCTCTACGGATGAAGAAGATTCAAATGGACAAATGAGTAATTCCTTGTTCAGATAAGGGAGGAGGAGCCTGAACCATGCTTTGTGTGGATTTAAAGAAGAGAAGGGAGAAGCTTCTGAGGCTGACCCAGTTGTGCATAGATGACACCAGCCCAAGCTACAATAGAGTCCTGGAGGGCTCTACCTTGTTAGGTGTTAACACTTTAGTTGCCAGGTCTTGAGAAAATCGGGGGTTGGGGGAGAGGGGACGGTAGGAGGGAAAGAGTGGTTCGAAGACAAGGGGTAGGACCACCAGAGTGATGACAAGAGGGCACTTATGGGATGAGAAGCAGAAATGATTTAATATCCAATAGGGGATGATTTCAACATTTTGCTAACTAGAATGACTGTACAGGTATGAGTCAGTTGCTAAATGTCATCTCTGGACAGAACTAAGAGTAATATTCATATATACACACACAAAAATAGACCAGAAGTGTGACCATCACCAACTTGCCTTACGTGAGAAAATAACGCTTCTAGAATCTGTGATCCCTATAACGAAGAGGTTGAAATCTTTTGGCCAAGTTTTTACCAGTCGATTCCATTTTGGATAGTGTTCCCACATGGAAAAGAATTATTTCTCCTATTTATTATCCATGTGTTACTTCATTTCAGCCTCAAAATAAAAGCATACGAAATAAATTGAGAGAAGTCTACATCTGTATTCCCAGTTCCAACTTTCTCTAAAGTCAGAATTGCATGCAGCCACCTCCTTATTTTAAACTGCCACACAGATGTACCAATCATACCTAAAAATGAATCCTGCTCAACTACATTATCTTCTTCTCCAAGCTATGTTCTGGTCCTTGTTCCTGGTTTTTAGAGAAAAGAACCCCCATGCTCCCAGTAACTCAAGTATGAAACATACACATTATTTTTGAATGCTTCCTCTGCCTTGTTCCCTACATTCACCAAGTATACTGTGATATCTCTTTCATTAATCCCCTTAATTCAATTTGATGAAAAATTTAAGCATCACTATGAAAAATACTAATGAAGAGACAAATCCTCTGTCTTCAAAATCTTACTATTTAGTACAAGCAACAAGCAAGTATATAAAGAACTGTATATGATACAATGCATTATACAGAAGTGCCATAAGACAGACATGAATGAAACATGATGTCTGCTCAAGAATGGAGAGGCATGTAGCTAGTTGAAGGCTCAGGGAGACTGAGGAAGAATGTAGAGCTTGAAGAACACGGAGAAATTTATCAGAAGGAGAGAGGTGGTGGGATGGAAGGAAAATCCAAATAGAGATGGAAGAGTAGCCTTGAGCAAAGGTGAAGGAATAAGAAAAGACACATTTGGTTTCAGAAACTATGCAACCACTTTGGCTACAGAGAAGGGTTTCTGCAGGACAGAACAGTAATGAGGAATAATACCCCAATGTTAAATTGAATTCGTATTATGGAGGGTCTTGAATGTCAGGCAGAGGTATCTGTGCACCTAATTGAGAGGGCAAGAGGGTGCCTGAAAGTTCATGCTAGTTCAGTGCATTGTGCTGCTATGGATAGAGGTGAGAGTGCCCTCTCATACATTGCAGGTGAAATATGGATTGCTACACTTTTGGGGAAAACACTCTGTCAATATTTATTAAAAATAAACAGACTCTTTATCTCAACAATTGTTCTTCTGGGAATCTGTTCTATAGAAACATCAGGCTACAAGGATACATACAGTTCGAGCATATTTTTTTGGAAAATTGTTTTAAACTCATTTTTAAAAAGCAGATATAATCTGAATGTTCATGGGGGGGTGGGGGGGGCTGAATAAACTTGTATCCCCAGGTCATGACATAGTATGTGATTAATAATACTTAGGTCCTATTGAAGGGTGTCCATAATATAATGTTTATAAAGCACATTTCATATATATATGAAGTTATACATATATCACACACAAACATACATGATATGCATCGTATAATAATATACATACATATATATCCTATTTATGTAAGATAAAAATAAAAGACTTAAATTATTAATGAAAGTGTGCATAGATAGATATGTGAAATGTGACCCGCGAAACTGTAGAGGGTAGGGAAAGAAAGGGATGTTTATCACAGATTCTGCTATTCTCCTCACTATAGGAAATTTTTGGAAACCCTAAAATGTTTAACTTACAAGGAAGTATTAAATAATGTTAGTGTTAAATAATGTTTAGTATGTATGTTATTAGGAGGAAACAATCATATTGTAAAATAGTGTGTATAGTATAAGTCCATCTATATATATATGCTTCTAGGTACACAGAAAATAGTCTGAATGGATATACACCAACATAAAAGATGTACATATGTGTGCCTTCCTTCTTATTGTTTTCTTGCATTTTTTTGTTTTCTTTTATTCATTAGATATATTTATTGGAGGATTTACTGGATGCCAGATGCTGTTCTAAGCTCTTTTTTCCTGTTTTGGGTTCCTGTGAAGTTCAAGTCTGCTAAATGGTAAGTTATTTGAGGGCAAGTAGTTTTGCTTTCTCATCTTCATATAGACCATTGTGGCAGACAGAGTGTTTTAAATTTGATAGGCAATCAATAAATATCTACTGATTAAATGAATAAATGAATGATCAACATAAACAACTTGCTCAAGGCCACTCAGTTAGTAGGCAGCAAAGCTTGGGTTAGGCATCTTCACTTATCACTTCACGTCCCTCTTGATGGATATAATTTGACTTTCTAGTGGGCCTAAATTTGAAATTTAACAGAGGAACTTGTCCAGTATTTTATGGAGAAGGCCTCCCGTCAGGACATATAACCCAAAAACTTCTGAGGGGATTATTGGGAGGCCCTGTCCCCTCAAAAGTGAGCACAGGTGCTGAGGAAATGAAAATCAAATGTCTAAATAATCAGGATAATCATTTACTGTGGTATTATGTGTTCTGCGTAACGTGAATCTTCTTTTTGGTTGTTGACCCTCTCTCTTATCCTGAATTTTTAGTTCGCACATATAAACAAAACATCTTCCTGAAAGAGCCTGGATCTATTTGCCAACAGGTTTATGATTCATGTTATATAGGTTGTAAATCCTTTTCAGGAATTACAAAGATACCTTGCTTTGCTTTTCCTAAGCTGTTTGTTCTTGCTATTACTTTACATATTGTTCTGTGTGTCCAAGATACCAGAGACCTGTGAATTCAGCTCAGCAAATGTCCCCTCAACATTTTCTATATTAATGTTGAATACCAGTGTTCATAAATTGTAACAAAACCAACATTCCATTCCATGTGGATTTTCTAGCCAACTAGGAGTCAGGTATTTAACCCTTAACAATATCCGAAGCATTACCTGTACACAGTAATGTATAAACTCTTGAAAGATGGGATGTCTGGGTACTTAAATTTGGAGAAAAATAAAATGTCCATAATTTGCTACCTATTTCACTGAGTGATTGGGAGAGTCAACTGAATAATAGAAGTGCAAGTGTTTTGTAAAGTTTCAAGCACATAGAAGGGAGAATTAATTTGACTAGTGTTCTTTGCTTTGGTCTGGATCTCCATAATTGACAGAGATAAAAGTAATACATACTGCCATCTTTGGGATCTTCAACACATGTTCTTTTCAATGGAGTTTGATTGACAACAGCCATATAATCTGATTGTCCCAAGCCCTCCTATCTTCTAGGGCCACATTCTCCTTTACATTTCCTGAAGAAATGATTCAAGCCCAATCCCACACACAGCAGAGGTAATGCAGTCCCCAATATATTTGAAAGTTTCCAGGAAGAGAAGGATGTCTTTCCTCGTCACTCCCACTGGTTTCTCCCCACTTAGGAACCTGTGTCCTAAATCAACTCCGCTTCCCTCGGTCCCTTTATCCAGTTGCAACATCTCCTCCACCCTCTTTGCCTCCCCAAAGCACAGCCAGGACAAAGCTATTGCATGCAACTAACTTTAATTTATAGTTTGGGTGGAATATAACAGACCATGGCACAGCACAAAATAGGAACAGCCTAAAATTAAAAACTAAAGATCATTAATCTTAAAGTCCCTTGGCCATCCTTGTCCCAGCAAATCTCTCACCAGTCATTTCTTTCCTTAGATATCCAGGCAAAAGTCCCCTGCCCCACTCATTTATTGGCTGCCACTGTAAAACTCAAATGTTATGTGTTTTTAATTATGCAGAACTATGTGATTATTTTCTCTTAATTCTTTTCAATAATAGATACAAAGGAGTTTGTCATTTCAAGAAATAGGGTTCCTCAAAGTATTTTCCTGCACAAAAGCATCATCTACTCCTAAATCTCACCATTCTTAGCAACACAAAGATTTTTTTTTTTCCTTGGTAAACTTCTCAAAGTTCAAATTCTTAAGGCAGGGTGGTAGTGGTTGTGCAGGTATAGAGGGACTTCCATTAAATGTACTTTTTCTTTCCTCAAAGAGGAGTTTGGAAAGCTTTCAGAGCTGTAGGAATTCTTGTCCTCCAGAAAAGAAATTAAGCGAAAAGATAAGAGGTGGGGGAGAGGTATGAGGCTGGGGTGTGGGCACCTAAAACTTCCCATAGTCCCTGAAATTATACCAAGAAATCACAATACCAGAGGCTGCTTTTAGAATCAACCTCTTTAAAACAATGTCCATTCATCAAGATTTCATGGGTAACGGTCTTCTAAAACTATGCAGCTCCATAGATGGAATATCCAGTGATGTAATGAAGTCACCTGCCCAGCACAAGGGACTGTGCTTAGAAAGTAGCAAAGTGCATCATTTTAATTTCCATTGACTTACTTATAATACTAATACTTGCAATTTTTGAGTGCATACCACGTATTAGACTTGGGACACATTTTACAAACAGTCTTTCTGGTCCTCAAAGTTGTGCAAGGTACATAGTACATATTATCCTTTCTGTTTTCAGACACTTTTCCCAAGGCCACTAGCAGGAGAGTGGTGTGTCTCCAAGGTCAATGCTCTCCCCTTAGACCATTCTGTGTGTTTCTGAGCTGGGAATAAACTGACCACCCATGTCTGTGTTCCCTTCAACTCTGGGTCTTATTGCCCAAAGAAGCTCTAAGGGGCAGTGCCCAAGATGGCATGACTATCCTCTCTGACATCTACCTTAAAGGTTGACTGCATCCCACTTTTTAGAACCATTTATGAATCTATCATTCATAAATTTGTCCAAACCCTTTAAAAATTCATTTATATTTCCTGAAGTATCACCTTTTAGGATAATGAGGTCCCTCGTTTTATTACCCACTATGTGAATTAGTGTTATCTTTCATTTGTCCTTAACTGACCTCCATCAAGTTCCAGAGGGCACCTCCTCATTTGCCCCAGGCTAATGGACCCTTAACTATCCTTAGGTCGTCCATCTAAGATGACAGGACATTTAGAACAAGAAAAAGATCATACCCACGAACGACAGCATTCCTCGGCAACCAACTGGTAAGTGTTGGGTGGTGTTGGGATTGTCAAAGAGGCCTCCTTCCTCTTGAAATAAGGTACACAGTGTCTTGGGGGGCTGTTGACCAAGGAACAATGGCCTCAATGGTCCTGCACCAGCACATTCCCTGAACCAATTAGCTTGAGGGGCTTTCCACATGAACCTCAAGGAACCTTAAGTTGTTGGCATCAGATTAAATAAAACTCAGGTAAGAGATGGAGGCTCAGACAACTATTGAGGGTAAACTAGGATCATGGTTGTAAAGTCCTTAAGTTGTAGAAAAACATATCAGACACAGGAAAAGGTGAGAGTCCATCTCTGGAAACTGGGCACACAGCAGGCCCAAGACTAGGAGAAGCCTCTTTGTTGGAAATAGAACAGAAAGTCGAGCAAAACTGATTTCCAGGCAAGTCTCTTTTCTTAGACACTTGAGAAAATCAATATATATTTTGACCTGAAAGAAAACATTCTCAGACTGCAGGGAAGGAGAGCAGTAATCTTTTCATTTTATATGTACCGAGTTTATTGAGGAGTTGCAAATCATTGCAGTGTAAACATAAAACAGTTTAATTTTTTTCTCCAGCTGCTCCCCAACTCTACCATGTTCAACTCCCCTTCCCCCTGCTTCTCTTAATTAACATCTCACTCTCTCCTAAGTCTCCAGTCTCGTGTGGTAGTTAGAATTGTCTCATTTAAAACTCATTCCTATTTATTGCAAAGTTTTCATCTCAAATATGATTCAAAGTTGTTCTCTCCCCAGCCCAGACTAGAGGCATCTGTGGCCTCTAACAGTCTGAAGTGAGGATGAGGAGCTTGAGGTAGGACCATCTTCTCATTTCTTAGCTCCTCCTCTCCAGGGCCACCGCACGCTGCCCAGCTGGCTGAAGACGGCATGATTCCAGCGGTGCTGCTCACAAAGACAACAAGGCAGACAGTACCCCCTCCGCCAAACAAAGTTACTCCAACAAAAAGCCCTGTTACTTTAGCGACATCCCTAAAAGTGAAGCAGTGTACAACATGTACATCTGTTCACGGCCAACTTGCCAGCTCCTCTTCTTTGTTGGAAAAGGGGAGGAAAGAGAAGCTAATGGGTCGATGTCTTCTTGGTTGACTGGGAAAGGTTGAAGTTGGTTGCCCCACTCTTCTGACTGGCCTTCTCTGTCTTTTGAGTGAGGAGTGACCAAATGTGCTTCTCCCTCTCTCTCTCTCTCACAGGGTACTCATGCGGGCGCTGTGGGGACTGGAGTCAGGATACATATGCATGGCTCTCTGCCAGAGACTTCATTCTGGCTCCACTGTTCCAAACCTCCCACCATCGTCTTCAGCTTCCTCCAAAAGGTGTTGCAATCAAAAGCCAGGTCAATATAACCACATTCCTATTACTTAGATATTTACAGCATCCTTCCACCCTTCTCCCCACCACTACCAAAAAGAAAAAACGGTTTTGAGTATTGATATTCATATTCTCAACAGATTAAAAATATCACTTGCAATTCTCCTTGAAAATCATCAAAGATCCATCTTTATTCAGTGTTAGACATTGTGCAGTTTATCAACGTAAGATTGAAAAAAAGCGAAGATGAAGTCGTATGCACTGATGTAGTTGGGTGGAAAGGCATATTTTGCGAGCATCTAATCAGGATGCTTGGTTTCTTTCTCTTGCTGTCTGTAATGACATCCATAGAGCTATGCTCAAGGTTATCAATCTTTTTCACACAGACTTACTAGAAATGACTCAAAACTAACTTAACCTGTATTAGATATAGTTACGGATCTGCAGACACGTTTAAGTTCTTTAGGCAACAAATTGAAGCCATCACTCTAGCTAGAAGTTGAAGCTGTTCATTGTCCTTAGTGATTAAAATTTAGAAAAATCTGCCTAAAATAAATCAGTCATGTAAATGAACCCTCAAGGGGCACTTTCTTGGAGTCGGGGCATTATTTGTATAGAGAACAGTCTGCCAGAGCCACTGGCAATATCGAGGAACATTTGGGATGAACAAGTGCTGAGTCACTTTAAAACTAACCAAGTAATAGAGGCAGTTATCACCCAAATACATTACTTATCACCGGGGCCTCCTGATGCCTGTGCTTACCCAGGAACCCTCCTGTGATATTGAAGGCCAAGGCATCTCCTCTCCCTAACAACAGTGTTGTATCTTTGGCAACTTGAGCAGGAACTCAGAAAATCAATACCACTTCATGAGCCAGGTCTTGGTGCTCTCCCTTTACGAGGATTCTGTCAATGCAAGGGGCCATTACTGTACTTTAAAGGCATGATATAAAATTGCTTCGACAAGATATAAGACACACCGTTTGCAAGAACCTGGTGAGAGTATTTTAGTCAAAGTTAAATAGTTTCATCACGTAATTACTTCAATTGGCAAAGCTCCAGCCGAACGCACTCTCGGAGGGGCTGCACCTTCTATTATGGGTGGGGGATTGTGAGTGAGGTGTGTCGATCGGCTTCAGTTGTTCTAAACAAGGTCAAGCTGTTAAAATCGAGGCAGAGCCCAGCATCGATGCCATTGGCAATGACACTGCAACAACTGAGTTGACAAGTTGCTTTCCCTTTTTTTCCCCCTCCAACTAAGTGGTCTGAAAGTAGCTTTAGTTTTATGGCTATAAAATATTTCATCCTGATCTGCAGTCTGGTAATTCATTTTCTAAGGACTGTTTAGAATTTATTCAAGGGGAAAAGGAAACTCTGTTGGTTTCTCTAACCAATTCCCATTATATGACAAAATTTAACTTTTGTATTTTATGAGGTTTTATGTGTTCCACTAAAACCATTAGCTGGTTGTCTCCTCATGATAAAATTTAATCACTTATATAATACCTTAAAAGCCAATGACAGTTTTGCATATATTTATGTTTTCTTTCATTTAAAATATGGGGGTGTCATAAAGTTAGCTCTTATTGGTGGGGGGAGGAAAAGGCTGGCACTAAAGACAGAAAATCTGTAAGTATTGAGCCTTTATGTATGACACAATAAGAATGAAGCACTGTTGCCTACAAACTGCGTGAAAATTGAGAAAAAGTGAATGCTAATTCATGATCACCATTCATATTTCAGTGATTACCTAAGTGCACCCAAGCTCCGCATTTAGCTTTATCCCATATAAAGCTACTTGACAACTATGAGATTTTGGCAATTTAACAAAAATTTTAATAATAACAATGAGAAATAGACTCAAAGGACAGGGACGTATACCTTGCAAAAATGTCTCACAGAAGCTAATCACATTAGCCTGCCCTTTGCAATCAGAGACGCTCTCACAATTCCACTTCCAAGTTACACTTCCCAAATCTGGGTGGTTAACAAAGACTAGAAGAAAAGTGATTTTCTCTCCCCCTCATCCCACTTCCACCTACAGAGTTCCAATTATGGCATCGCTTAATCACCACACATATTTATTTTAGAGTTATTCAAATGCATTATGAATTTATATGTCTATTATTAGATTTATTGGTGCTAATGATTTGGATTTAAATAGCACTTTTCTTCCTGAGGCTATAACAATTTTTCGTGAATGACCTAATTCACTTTCTCTGCATGCCTCAAAAGGGAGGTAGGAAAGGAGCAAAGGTCATTCAACCCACTTAGCTTAGGACAATCTTATCCCAAAGATCAGAAAGAATTAACTAATGCTCCATATATTCTGACAGTAATGGATCAAGGAACTGGCTAGATTTTTAACTGTAAAGAGTGCAGTCACCACATATATATCGTTCATCATGATATCTCCAGCAAACAGAATAGTATCCAAAACAAGAAATATTTATTAAAAAAAATGAATTAATAAATAGATACATCAGTTGATCAATCAGTCAATAGTAGAGAATTTCAGCTAGAAATTTGCAAATTCTCAAAGCTAGTGGAAGTAAAGCTGGGGTGTTTGGTAGACTACCCCTCCCATTGCAAAAGTGTATATGTTCATTTTCAAAGAGGCAAAGTGTGTTATTGGGCTGATACATAGGTATGGATGTGTGTAGGCTACGATAGTGATGATTTCAGGGGAATAGGGATATTCACCAGTCCTCCTCCAAAACCTCCCCTACCTTTACAGGGCTTAATAAATTTCTCTATCAGGGAACAAAGCTTTTCTTTCCATGATGAAACATAAAGGCTGGATGGAATTGTTTCTAGGAAAGTAAATCAGAGTAGGCTGTGCTGTGGGGAGAAGCTGATTTACTGTGAAGCTAATGAGGCTTAAGTTTCAGGGCCCCTCAGCTATCCAGACCTCTACCAAGGTCCTGGGAGGACCCTAGCAATGAGTTTTCATTGGTTTTGTTGAATTTGCAACAGTAAGATATTTTTGTGTTCTGTTTTAGTAAAACCAACCACCCCTCAAATTGTACAAGTTTCAGGGCCCACAAATCCTGGATTTCCACCGGTTGTGGGGTCACATTTATTTTAAAATCTCACTGCTGTAACACAGCAAAGGTTTATTTCTGGTTCTTGCTTCAGCAAGAAGCAGATGGCTTTGTTACATATAGTCACTCAGGGATCCAGCTGAGGAAGGTTCTCGCCATCTTTTGACACTGCCATCTTAACATGGGTCTACCAGTGTTGTGTCAGGAAGGGGAGAAACACGGACAACTTATACCAGTTTAAAATACTTTACTCAGAATTTATACTTAGTCATTTATCTTCATAACCCATTGACCAGAACTAGTTTGTGGATCAAACTTAGTGCCAAGGGAAGCTGGGAAAACTTTCTGTGTTCCCAGGATGAAGAGGATAACTGAAGGCAGTGAGCCCTATTAATCTATACCCCCAAATACCCTCTGATTTTGTTTCACACCAAAGTGTACTTAAAGTGAATACGTAAAGTGCAAGAGCATTAAGGTATTCATCTCCTAAAGAGTCGAATGGCAAGAACTCATCTTAATAATGCCAACCTCAGGAAAAAAGTCAGAGTTCAAGCACTAACTCTCATCTGCAGAGATTTAGCAATAAGAGGAAAGATTAACAGACCAGTTCCCGGTGTTACTAGGACTAGTCTATGCTCAGAAGGATTCCAAGGTATTTGGATGCACTAGGCCCACATGAAATACACATATTTTTTGTAATGAAGAAGCTCAAAATTCCTCAATGCTTTTCCCTTATCTAAAGAACAACAGCCATGTAGCTGTCCAGTTTTTCCAGCACCAGTTATTGAAGAGGCTGTCTTTGTTCCATTGTATATTCTAGCTTCCTTTGTCATAGGTTAGGTGACAATAGGTGCGTGGGTTTATCTCTGGGCTTTCCATCCTGTTCCATTGATCCATATTTCTGTTTTTGTGCCAGTACCACACTGTCTTGATTACTGTAGCTTTGTAGTATAGTCTGAAGTCAGGGAGTCTGATTCTTCCAGCTCCGTTTTTTTTTTTGGAAAAATGCCATTGGTAATTTGATAGGGATTGCATTTGGGTAGTATAGTCATTTTCACAATATTGATTCTTCCAATCCAAGAACATGGTATATCTCTCCATCTGTTTGTGCCATCTTTGATTTCTTTCATCAGTGTTTTATAGTTTTCTGAGAACAGGTCTTTTGCCTCCTTAGGTAGGTTTATTCCTAGATATTTTATTCTTTTTGTTGCAGTGGTAAATGGGATTGTTTCCTTAATTTCTTTTTCTGATCTTTCGTTGTTAGTGTATAGGAATGCAAGAGATTTCTGTGTATTAATTTTGTCTCCGGCGACTTTACTAAATTCATTGATTAGCTCTAGTAGTTTTCTGGTGGCATCTTTAGGATTTTCTATGTATAGTATCATGTCATCTGCAAACAGTGACAGTTTTACTTCTTCTTTTCCAATTTGGATTCCTTTTATTTCTTTTTCTTCTCTGATTGCCATGGCTAGGACTTCCAAAACTATGTTGAATAATAGTGGCAGGAGTGGGCACCCTGGTCTTGTTCCTGATTTTAGAGGAAACGCTTTCAGTTTTTCATCATTGAGAATAATGTTTGCTGTGGGTTTGTCATATATGGCCTTTATTATGTTGTGATTGGTTCCCTCTATGTCCACTTTCTAGAGAGTGTTTATCATAAATGAGTGTTGAATTTTGTTGAAAGCTTTTTCTGCATCTCTTGAGATGATTATATGGTTTTTATCCTTCAATTTGTTAATATGGTGTAAAAGAATGAAATTAGAACACTCCCTAACACCATACACAAAAATAAACTCAAAATGGATTAAAGACCTAAATGTAAGGCAGACACTATAAATCTCTTAGAGGAAAACATAGGCAGAACACTCTTTGACATAAATTGCAGCAAGATTTTTTTTGATCCACCTACTAGAGTAATGAGAATGAAACCAAAAATAAACGGGACCTAATGAAACTTAAAAGCTTTTGCACAGCAAAGGAAACCAGAAACAAGATGAAGAGATAACCCTCAGAATGGGAGAAAATATTTGCAAATGAAGCAAATGACAAAGGATTAATCTCTGAAATACACAAACAGCTCATGCAGCTCAATATCAAAAAAAAAACAAACAGCCCAATCCAAAAATGGGTGGAAGACCTAAATAGACATTTCTCCAAAGAAGACATACAGATGGCCAACAAACACATGAAAAAATGCGCAACATCACTAATTATTAGAGAAATACAAACCGAACCTCAATTAGATTATCACCTCACACTGGTCAGAATGGCCATCATCACAAAATCTACAAACCATAAATGCTGGAGAGAGTGTGGAGAAAAGGGAACCCTCTTGTGCCATTGGTGAGAATGTACATTGATACAGCCACTATGGAGAACAGTATGGAGGTTCCTTAAAAATCTAAAAATAGAACTACCATGTGACCCAGCAACCCCACTACTGGGCATATATCCAGAGAAAACCATAATTCAAAAAGACACATGCACCCCAATATTCACTGCAGCGCTATTTACAATAGCCAGGACATGGAAGCAACCTAAATGCCCATCGACAGAGGAATGGATAAAGAACATGTGGTACATATATACAATGGAATATTACTCAGCCATAAAAAGGAACGAAATTGGGTCATTTGTAGAAACGTGGATGGACCTATAGTCGGACATACAGAGTGAAGTACGTCAGAAAGAGAAAAACAAATATCGTATATTAATGCATACATGTGGAATCTGAAAAAATTGGTATAGACGATCTTATTTACAAAGCAGAAATAGAGACACAGACGTAAAGAACAAACGTATGGATACCAAAGGGGAAAGTGGGGGTGGGATGATTGTGGGAGATTGTGGGAGATTGTGATTGACATATATACACTGTTGACACTATGTATAAAATAGATAACTAGAGAACCTACTGTATAGCACAGGGAACTCTACTCAGTGCTCTGTGGTGACCTAAATGGGAAGGAAATCCAAAAAAGAGGGGATATATGTGTACGTATAGCTGATTGACTTTGCTATACAGTAGAAACTAACAAAACATTGTAAAGCAACTATAGTCCAATAAAAATTTTTAAAAATAAAATAAAATAACAAACAACAGTCAAACTCATTAGCATTCAAGGTCCTCCAAAACAAATTCTGTTTAGTTTTTTTGCCTCTTGTTCTTCCCACTCTACTTCCCAAAATCCCAGCCATATTGAACGACTCATCCTTCCTTGAGTAGATACACTATCTGCCTTTTGACTGCACAGTCTATACTTGACATTAAATGCTCTCTCTTCTTTCTCTTATGCAGCCAATGAACTCATTCTTCAAGTCGACGTTCAAAAATCATACCCCATAGGAAGCAAGCCTCCCTTACAGGTCTTAGTTAAAAACAGGTTCTGCCATTTTGTTCCATTTCCCTTTGTGTTTATTTCAATTATATCATATTTCTCCTTGTTTATAGGCACAATCTCTTCCCTGTTAGACTGTCAACCTCGTCCATGAGGGAGAACAGTTTTATCCCCAGCACTTGGTTCAGCCCCTGGCAGATCGTCAGAATTTAATAAATTATTGTTGCATGAATGAGTAAATGAATGACTAAGGAGGGAGCATAGGGACTAAAGGGAAGCAGGATTTTCTAATGAGGCTAAGATACAGGTGACCCCAAAGTTAGAAAGGGGGCAAGAATAACTCCTATTTTGTGAGAGCAGATACTGCTCATTTAGGGACATGTGCCCACATGGCTATACAGGACCAAGTGCTATAATTTTTCAAAGTGCTACTTAGTGCAGGTGTTTCCATAATTGGGATGAAGTGAGAAAATTCCATGCTCACTGGACCTAAAAGTCACCCTTCCACCTGGGTAATGCAATGGTCCAAGCTTTAAAAGATGTATGAATTGCCTCTCCCCAGAGGGACTAGGCAGAGAAGGATGTACTTTCTAACACAGCACAGTTATTGACCTTCCACTGTAGCAAATCTGCAAATGTCAAAGCAATGAGTGTTTCTAAGAAGAAAGCTACTGTTTAAAAACAGATGTTTAAAATACAGGGCCTTGAGAGCTGCCCTCTCTCCAGACACACTTGCTAACAATTCTGAGAAGCACAGAATACAAACATGTATCATTCCCCCTCTTTCCTCTCCAAGACTAAAGAAAGGATGTTGAATGAATCTTCACCTTTGTTTATGCAATTTAAGACTGAAGAATGTGTTCCTAAGGTTAAGATGAATCCCAGGACAAGAGAAGGTTAAAAGGCACCATTACAGCATGTGTGTGTAATAATACCATAGGTTTGTACAGTGCTTATGACTCTCCAAATCTTCTCATCATTCTCATGGGATCCTTAACTAATCTTGGGACGATTCAAGAATAGGTTGGATTAGACCCATTTGATAGATGGGGAAACCCATCACCAGCAAAGATATGACATTCCTAAATATTGGTAAAAAAATAGAGAGTTCTCTCAAGGCAAAGGAGAAGAAGAAATAACTAGATTGTTAATTCTATTTCAAGGGCATTACATCAACATATTTATTATTAAGGTACTTCTCTGGGTACATGGACAATGTGAGTGTGTCGCTGAATTACTTATTCATTCAACGCACAACTTCGAATACCACCCACATTTTAGCATTGCGCTAGGGATGAAGCATAGAGAAATAAGTAATGACCTAGGTATGAGTGTATTCACAGAAACAAATGAGAGATTATAAAACAATGGGGGAGTTGGATGACGCTGAGGTGCTGGGGAATCATGGGAATACAAATAAGGTCAAGTGGACATTCCTAAGGGAAGCAGGGAAGGCCTCCTGGTGGAACAAACACTTAAACGAAGGATGCAGAGAAATTAATCACGTGAATAGAGGAAGGTCAAATGAGGGGAAAGAGACCCGTGTACAAAGGCACAGCACAAGAAGTAAAACATCTGAGCAAATTCAATCATCTGGGTGGGTAGACCACAAAGCAAGAAATGTAGAGAAATGTTGGATGGCAAGAAACTCTGCAGTCCCGTTATCCACCTCAGGAAATAAAAGCTTCCTCCAGGGCGTATGGCAGGACTGATGACTGGTTTGGTTGAGAAGAAACATTTAGACATCTGTGAAATCGACCTTTCTCCTTCAACCCTGTAGCAGTGTCAAAAACAGATTTTATGCATTGGGGCAAAGGCCTCAGGCCCAGCATCGGGCCACAGTGAGAAATCGCTGCTACAAATCAAGAAAAAGTTATCTTTTCTTGTCTGAGTGCACTTTGGCAGAGGAAGCCGTCCATGCAAGGGGCCTGCCTCACAGTGGGACAAAGAAGGGGGCATTTCTCCCCGCTCTGGAGCTCCCTGCCCCCATGGCAAAATGAACTCTCCCTTTGCTTGTGATATGGCTAATGTATTCCACTGGGGAGAAGGTCTTTTAATCCTGTAAGGAGAGAGAATCATAAAGAGGCAAGTACCCTCTGGGGAGGAAACAAGTGAATAAGGGGTAAGTAGCTAATAGCAGAGCCATTTCTGAGAGCCACCTTTGCAAACGAAGAAGGGGTGGGGTCAGGAAGGCCAGTGACAGGGAGGGAATGGGGGGCTGGCCCCATCTACACTTGACAACAGAATCGGTCACACTGGACAACAGAATCGGGAGAGATACCTCAGGGCAGGAGTCAGCCAACTTCTTCTGTAAAGGGCTGGGTAATAAAGCTTTTAGGCTTTGCAGACCACCGGGTCTCTGTTAGAACCACTCAACGCTGCTATAGTAACTCAAAAGCAACCACAGACAAAATGTAAACGATGAGCATAGCTGTGTTCCAATAAAACCCTTATTTACAAAAATAGGTAGGCAGCCAGGTACCCATAGGCCACAGTTTGCTGACCTCCGTCTTAGAACGATGGCTCTCAAAGTGTGGTCCCTGGACCAACAGCATCGGCATAGCATCACCAGGGAACTTATTAAAAATTTACTTATTAAAAATGTAAATTCTCAGCCTCACCCCAGACCTTCTGAACCAGAAACTCAGGGTCAAGGGCACTGCAGTCAGTGTTTTACTGGCAGTGAAAGAATCAAGCTCACTCCAAGTGGTGACTCTGGAGTTAGTAATTTGTTAAAGACAGGGTTTCAAACCACATGGTGTGCATTTATGATCAAAAAGAAATCTTCACTGTTACAAAGTGTTCTTTTGTCTAAATAGAAGGTAGGTTGTGAGAGCATGTCTTGAAACACTCAAAAGACCCTCTGCAAGTTTCCTCATTCATCTGATAGCCAATTTTTATGACTTAGCAGCTAAAACCAATATGGCAGCGATACATCCTGCCTGGGTTTGAATTGATCATAGAAAGAATTCCAGAAAACACTAAAAGCAGCTCTGGTTACTGAGAAATCTGTAGATCACAGGCTTGGTTTCTTTAATGGAAAACCAGCATGGCTTTCTTCAGCAAATGTTGAACTGAGTATTAAAAAGGCATTAAGCTGCCTCCTTTGCCATGTCAAGTATGCATTCAAATTCAAGACAGCACCTAAAATACTAAAACATCTAGCAATTTTATTACTAGCTCATTTAAAATGGCGACCATGAAAAATTTAGTTTAAGCTACCCAATGATGGTTCGTGAGACACTTAAAAATACACACACAGATAACTGAACTTTTAAAGTAAGTTCCTTATTAACTTCTTTCCCCCCATCTATTACCATTGCTATTTTCCAGCTGTATAAACAGTCTGTAGAGTATGCCCTGAATGAATTCACCATTCAGAAAACAACATAATTACAGCCATTCCAGCAAATCGAGTGCCAAAAAAGTTACAAATTAATTGAAGGTTAGCATTGAAAATTAAATCCTAGTCAGCTTGAAGTCATCTTTTAGGCTACTTTCTATAGAATTAAATAGAGAACTCACTCCACATCAGTTTGGCTGACAGAGTTTTAAAGTTCAGGTGGACAAATGGCCTTCCCCCCGGCTATCACTTTCCTGTGATCTGATACAGTTAATCCCAGGTGATGCCTGCCAATAGTACCTTAGAACCTGCTTATGATTTATGCACTATGCAGGACCACTTCCTATTCTCCTATAAATACACAGGCATTAGAAAAATCACAATTTATCTTGCCCTATTCTATATTGTTAATGACCACTGAGAGACATTATCAAAAAAAATTTTTCTCTTTTATTTTTATTATTTCATTTTTTCAAACATACAAACCATTTGCAAAAACAATACAAAGAATCCCCTGTACCTTTCATCCAGATCTCCCAAATATTAATAGATTTACAATATTAATTAATGTTAACTGACAAAGTTCAACTATCAAAATCAGAAAATTAACATTAAAATTCAAAACCCCTATCTAATGGACAGACCTTCTTCAGATTTCACCAGGTGTCCCTCTAATGCTCTTTTATTGGCCCAGGATCCAATCCAGGATCACTTGTGGTATTTATTTGTCATGTTTCCTTAATGTCCTTTGATCTGATCATCAATAAATGTTTAAATCCAACACACATTCATTGAGCACCTAAGCTGTGCCAAAATTGTGGCAAAGCTCTGAGGATTCAAAGATGCTTCTGGCCTTTGAAACACTTATGCTTAATTGTGAAAATCAAAATAAAATCAAAGGCCAGACATGGAAGAATGTACTGAAGTATTGCTTCTTTAGGAAAAAATAAATAAAACAACACTGTTTAGATTTGAAAAAAAAAAAATATCATTAATGAAGATGACCTCAACCCAAAAGGTTCTTGCTTACAAAAAAAATTATTGTTCATGGCTGAAAGCAACATTCAGAGACATTGCATGTAACAGAGCTACTGGATTGTCTTCATGGTCAACGTTTGTATTCCTCACACCTAAGCAAGGCTTGGCAAACAGAAGGGGTTCAGTAAAGGTCAAATGAAGTGGGGAGTCGGGGTCATCTCTGAAGCCTACCAGAGGATTTGGAACATGCAGGATAGATCCAGGTGTCAGCCTGAAATCCCCTCTTGACAGCGAAGAAACTCATTCAAACTCCAAATTAAAGTTCAGAGGCTAATTACCATCTGAGGACCTTTTTCTTTTTGTACTGCTTTGAAACAGGATGTGTAGAAATGCACTGTAAAACACTTGGCAGAGAACCAGAGATTTGGGCTCAAGGATTTTTGGCATGCCTACTGATCTCTCCATTTACTTCATTTCTTTAATATCAAATTGTACCTCCATGGCTCATTCAATGCTGTGTTTTGTGAGATTTCTAGAATCTTGAAGTTGAGAGAACCTCAGCGGTTGCTAGCCCAACACCTGAACGGATTCATATTCATAAGTTCTTTACAACATTTCTGACAAGAGGTGTGGCCCCTCTCCACTATTCTAGCCCTATCCAGCTTTAGGAGAGTCTTCCTGATGGTACTACAAAACTCCATCATGCTACACCTCTCACCTCCCACTCTATATTTAACAAGTATTGTCCTACATTCTGCCTTCTATAGTCCCACACAGTAATTCTGGATATATATCAGTTCATCAATGCCTTTTAAAACTATGGGTTCTAAAATGAACCATTCAAAATGCTCCGAGTCTGGCCTGACCAGCACAGGGCACAGAGAATCTGTCATCTCACTGGTACTGATACTACTTAAATGTCCATGAATCACACAGCTTTTCTAGTAGTTGCATCACAGTGTTGACACATGGTGGGTTTTCAGAATCAGTTGAGTGTTGAGTCTTTACAAAGGGTGCTGCTACTGTCTGGCTTCATTTTGTGTATCATGTACTAAAGCAGAGAGACCTGGAGGTCCTATATGTATAAGTTTATATTTATCTATTTTGGATTCTACTTCATTATATTTGACCCATGGTTGCAACTGTTCGAGACCTTTTTGATCAGGAAGCAAATAAATGAGTTACCCTGCCTTTTCCTGTCATCTACCAATCAAACAAGAAGCCACCTATGTCATTACCAAAGTCATTATTCAAAATGTGGACCAAAATAAGACCACTGGCAGATGCACAAGCCTAGTTAATTCCCTAAAGGCAAACTTTGCCTCATTAGGTAGCACTCTTTGGCATGTGACTAAATGGTTGTAAATATATTCATCTATTATCCTACCCACATTTTACCACTTCTGTTCACAAAGATGACCATAGATTCTACCAAACGTGTTGCTGAAACCCAGGTTCACTAGGTCTTTCCCTGGTCTATCCCAAAATGAAAATGGCTTAGCGTGGCAAGACTTGGCAACAAGACATGAAATGAAATGTAGGGTAAGTCGAGAACGTTTCACACGCTCTACTCAGAGATGAGTGAGAGCTGCATGATAGGCAGCCGACTTCCACCATCACCAAAGACAACTTGTTTCTGACCCAGTTGCATTACCTATACCTGGAATGCCGCATCCACGTTCTCCCACTGATACTATTTTTATTCCTCTCTTTTTTTACTTTTAACAGAATACAGTTTCACTGATTTCTTAGAACATTCTCTTGGCATTGTGCCTCCCTGTTTCATGCAATGTGTCTCTTCAAACATTGGTATAGCTTTCCCTAACCAGGAACCAGTATGATGAAGTTTCACTCCACTAAGTCTGAGGAGTTATGTATGCCACCTTGGGTTAAAATCTCAAATTTGATTTAAAATTTTTTTCACACTCAACATAATCAATAATATCCTGGCATCTATATGATGCCACATGCATTATTTCTCATTTCCTGCCCAGGTATTTTCTTCTTCAGCATACTGAATATCTATTTTATGTTTCTGTTTTCTTTCTACCTTGCAACTTTTGTCTACTTTTATATTTCCTGGTGAAACCGAAGTTCGAATACAAACTGGTTATGGTGCAAATGCACAGACTCTTTGGAAACAAAGGGTAACCATTTTTACAAGCCACCCAAAGGACAAGAATAAGAAATGCTTTTGTTAATTAGCATCATGAGGCTGAACTGAACCAAGGATCTTAGGTTAATTCTAATGAGCTATGAGCTAATATTGGTAAGATGCTTTTAGATTTTTAATTTAAAAGCACTTTGCCAATGAAAGTATAAGGGTTACAAATTTCCTGAGCCATCTGGTCCCCTACATAAAGTAATGATTTCAAAAAGTTTAGATGGATGAATGGAAAGATAGATAAATAGGGAATTTATTCCTCTGTCTACTATTCATAAAGAAAAGTTTCCATCTTCACAAAAGCCCATTTAATAAACAGATGTTATTCCACTCACAGTTCAGATTGTGGCAAGTGAAAAGTAAAAACAAATAGCATATACAAATATATAACCTACACTGTTAAAATATTCACAATAATAAGTTCTCAGGATCTAATATACAGCATAATGATTATAGTTAATAATATGGTATTATACACTTGCAAGTTGCTAAAAGAGTAGACCTTAAATGTTCTTACCACAAAAAATGGTAATTATGTGATGTGATGGAGGTGCTAGCTATGGTGGTGATCATTTTGCAATAAATAAGTGTATCAAATCAACATGTTGCGCATCTTTAACACAATGTCATACGTCAATCATATCTCAATAAAGCTGGAAGAAGTATATATATTCACAAGGAGAGCTGAACTGGTCCCTTCATCACTAAAAGGCTACCTCCTAAAAAAAAATCCAAGAGCAAGAGTCATTGTAATAACGCCTTCTACTTATTTATTACTTATTATAGCCAATTCCTTTACATTCATTAACATATTTAATTTTCGGAGTAGTCAGATGAGGCAATTACTAATGCCAACTCCATTTTACAAAAGTGGAAACTGAGATTTACAGAGGTTAAACCTTCCCTGGTGTTTCAAATATCATGCCTGTGATCCAGGATTGGTACCCAGCAGCTCTGTTCCACATGTTTCCCTCTCTAGATCTGTTCCACAGCATAGAAGTTGGTGGGAATTGTGGTAAAACTTGGGCAATCAACATAAAAGGTATGCAAAATATATTCATTGTTTGTGCTACATCACCCTAGTTAACCCTCTCAACCTTCCTATGTGATAATGATATTATCACCCTCACTTTGCAGACAAGGGGGAGAGCAATCAGTAAGAGATGGGTACACGTTCTAAGACAGAGGACACTACATATTGTCAGGGTGATTGCCATCATCGCAGTACGTAATATTTTTACTTGCTTGCTATATTTAAGTGAAAAAATTAGTAACCCTGGTTCTCTGTGAAAGAAGTGATTAAACATTAATCACATAATATCCAATCCCTCTACTCTCTGTGCTCCTCTTTGTACAGGAAAGAATGTTGGAGCATGTGGTTTTCCAGCTACTCTCAAGTGAATTATTTTAAAGGTAATAAGAAGAAGTGATAGCCCAATCTCTTACGATTGCCAAAAAGTCCATGGAGATCACTGAAAGAAAATCCATCCCTAAGGGTATTTTACAGCAAAAAGAAAAGGAGACAAAGGATATTCCCCATCTTTAAGCAAATTCTCTGATTTGACATGATGACTTCAGTTTTCTCTAAAGGAGTATTTTCTGACCTCCTTTGTCATCTTTGGAGACCCTACTAGCTAAGAAATTCTCTGAAAGATCTGAGAGGTATCACTCTCCCTAACCAGCACCCCTTCCCTTGTTTAGGAAAGAAATACCAGTGAAGTGACAGTAATTCAGCTCCCCAAATGACTTTGCTTCCTGCTGACTGACCTCATTGGTGGGGGAGAGTAACATCATCTCTCAGCTCAGATGCTTTCTTTAATGTAGCATTGGCTCTGCCTTTGGCCTTCAGTAGTTTGAGCATGGAGTCTCAGAGGCTGAGGCTTCAGGTGGTAAAAACATACTCCACAAAGGGCTGGCCCTTTCTGCATCATCACTCATCCTTCCCCAGCATGGTCCCTGTTTTCTTCTAAAACATGAAGGATGTGTAAAGGACACATAAAACTTTAGTCAATAGGCCCATTATTATGATTGGCTGAAAACCATAAAATGCATCCATCAAGCCATTGTGTTGCATCTTGTGTTAAACTATGGTGATAAATAGTCCTTTATCTGTGACGTCACCTACTAATCTATTCCAAAAACTATTCACCACCGGCATTATGCATCATTCATGTTCCTGCCAGCTTGCTGAAAAAAAATCCTCGACATGATAAAGCCACACACAAGATTGCGCTTGACTCTGCCGACACAAATATTGTCTGTTATTTTCATGTCATACTGTGAAACAATTGTTTCTTCAGTTCCCAAAGTTATCTCAAGTGTGCAGTAATGTCCTCAGCTCTCAGCTCTGCGCATTATAACTTATCTACTTTTAATTGTTTATAATTTACATCAGAACTGGACAGAGTCCATTTGCACTCATGCTGCTTTATAACTACTAGATGACATATTTTTGCCACCTTGCTCTGAGTCGAATTTAATCCTATTGAAAAGCCTTTAACATAGAAATTTGGTGTGGAATGCCTTAATATTCTCAGGAGCTACGTAAAAGGCTGTGTGCAGTTGCTAGCAGTAGGACTGGGACTTGGATCTGATTTTATACAAAATGTTCTCATAAAATTAGACATTGTTTTTAGTTCTCAGAAAACACTATTTATTAAAATGAAATCAAAAGAGGAAAGCGAGTATATTTTAAATTCTAATTTCAAGAGTAATAATCTGTTTAAAAACACACACATAATAGTGTTATGTAACTTTATATCACCTTGATGGTGTAATATTAGATGGTCTTCTTCTTAAAAGAGAAAAAAAAAAACCTACCTAATTTTCTCGACCTACTCAAATAAGAGGAGATGGAATACAGAATGAAACAAACCACTCACTGGAATTTCATTCAAAAGATGGATCCTAATATGTTTAATTTACTTTTAGCTTTAACTCAGAGAATCTGGGGCACTGTTTCTTGCTGAACAACACAATGGAGGTGTCATAGCTTCTCTTTATTTTTTAAATCACATATGAGATGATTGGATCACAAAGTAGAAATAAACAAATATAAATGGGTTACACCCCATATCCATCTGCTATGCTTATTTATGTATTTTTAAAATTGCTTTCTTGACGGATGCACAGAAAAGACTCACTAATATGTTAACTGGGGAGAGAAATACAACCAGATTTTCTTCCCTTCACTATTCTTAAATGCCCAATAGAACTGGTAGCAAAATATTATTTCCCTGAAAGTTGCTATGTAGTGCAAATTCTATCCAGTCAGCCATGGAAAACAATAAAAAGTCAAATCACTTTAAAAACAGTGGCCCCCTTCCCTGACCTCCTCCCAATTATCATCACTTGGAGAATCCAAAGGAGACACATACTGCATGAAAAAGAGACATTCTAAAAACTGAACAATCTTCAGCCAGTCTTGATGGAAGTTTGGCTTCAACTCAATGTTCAAAGTAAAATACATTCTGTCTTCTCCACTCTGATGTTTGCACTCATGTGTGGTGTCTGCAGAAAGAGGAGTGGCTCTTGCCTTCTAACTGTAGTAGAATGGGCCTCATTCAAGGCCATTGTTCCAGTTTTCTTTCTTCCTTTATATATTTTCTCCCTTCTAGCTCTTTCTCCTATTGCTAAAACTATTCTTATTATTGAGAAGAATCATATTTTAAGCACATCTAAACATCAAAGTTAGCCTATCCTCACTGCTGAAACCACACACGTGTGCGCGCACACACACCCTGTTCTTTCTCACTCTCACCCCACACCCATATTCTGACAAATCCCTGAATCCTCACCATTGCATAGTAACTGCTGTTCTTGCCACCTTTTTGCTTCCTGGTGGGTCTGTAATTGTCATCTCATCCCTGGAGCAACATCAGGATCACTCAATAAATTGATTGTCAGGGGATATCTGAAGAACAGAACAGCTTGAGCTCTAGAAGCCAAGTGCCTTATGGCCTCCAGCCCAGAAAAAGGAAGCAATGAGGATGAACAAACCTCATCCCATTCCACTCGTCTAACACATTAATGTGAATTAAGCAAATGGAATTTCATTCCCCATTTCTACTCAGAGAGAGCAAACAACAACGTGAAGAAGATTAAAGAATTAAATAAAACCATCCCTGCCATGTCTTTTTATGTAGAAGGAAACTGGGAAAAAGATATCCAACGCCTGGTTTTGAAAAAGTTCAATTCAGCCCTTCCTCAAGTACGTACAATTTGCCTTACTTTGTTATAGCATGACTTCCCCATACAGAAATAATGCTATAACAGGGATTCTTCTGTTATGGGCTCCTTATTTGAAATAATGTTTAAGTGTTGTATTCTAAAGCTTCCGACTCTAAGATTCCAACATGCATTATCTTTTAGAATCCTGTTGGAAGTATGTTATCTCTTTCACTAGGAAAAAGCCTAAGTGGGGACTAATCTACACGTCAAGATAGCCTCAGAGCAGCCACCTCTGATTATGCTTATGGGGGATGAGCGAGATCATAGGGAATTTCTGAACTCATACAAAGTGTATTTCTGTTAGAAGATCATTACCTCAATCAACACAAGACGATTGGGGAGGGGACGCAAGATCAAGAAGTATTGGTTCAGTGCCTACTCTGTGATTTAGCCATTAAAAGTTGTCAAACTGTGCAAAATGTATCTTGCTAGCCCCATTTTGCAGACAAGAAAATAGATATTCATAGAAGTTAAGAAAATGAACAAAGTCACACAATTTGACTCCAAAATCCATGTTTTTTCTCAATCTTGTCAAGCTGCTTTTCAGATAGGATAAATCCTTAAACTAAGGCAGTATTGCTGGGAATGGAGAGGAGGGAATGAAAGTAACAGTGCAGTGAAAATGAAAAGAAAAAACTGAACACGTTAATCTATGTATGGTCTGTCAATGCAAATACACAACTGCACCTTTACTTCAGTGATAAGTCAACAAGCATTTATTAAAGATGGTTTTGTATCAGGCACCACACCTGCGCTAGAGTCACAAAAATGTAGAATATCTTGGCCTTGGAGGGACTTATAACCTAATGAGGAAGACACCTAACAGGATCATTTCTAGGTTATGAATGAAGTTTGCAATGCAAGTTTCCTAAAAAAAGGAGGGCACCAAAGCTGAGTCTTAAAAGATAATTAGGTCACAAAGAGACAGGGGAAGCAAAGGCATGTCACATAGAGGGAAGAGCAGCTAAGGTGGAATTGTAAGACCCCATAGCCACGCACTGGCCATTCTCTCCACTATTAAAATGTAGCAATAAATAAGTAACTGAATACAAATGTGAATAGACGAAATCCAAAAGGCATAGCCGCTCTCAAATATAAATTAGATATTTCTGTGGCCTAAAAGCAAACAAGTAATATCAATCTTTCAGGCCTCATCCAGAAGCTGTGGGTCTGGGTGCTCTTGGGCTATGGATGCCAGCAGAGGAGTCCAGGAATTCCTACTTCTGTGAGTAAACAGAGATTAAGAATGCCTCATACAAGACTGATGATTAGAGCCAGGCTTGAAACCAGGGGCCTGCCAGTGAGAAAGGCCACAACCAGCTGCTGGATTGCAGGAAAGCTCAGTAGACAGCATCCCTTTTCCTCTTCAAGTTCAGAACCAACTGAGAGACAGAGAGAGAAAGAAAGGAAGAAGAGTCAGGAAGATAGAGATCAAAATGTATGCTTTATTACAGATAAAAGCTAAACTGGTGTAGCTTAGCCACATAGCCAGTTGGACTTGGTAACAGTCCCCTGAATTAGACAGATCTACCCACCCAATAACAGAGAGTAATGCAAAACCGCTGGCTCCTCTGCAAAGGCAGAGTAGAGATTATATCTTGGCACAAAGGGCAGGTGAAAATTCTCTCATCCCTGTGTGCAGGCAGTTCTCCCAAAATGCCCAGAAGAGCCTAAAGTACATATACTCATTCCACCTCAAAAACTCTCTAAGCAAATAAGTTACCCCTCTCCTGGGGAGGGGAGTGAATGATAGGATGGGGAAGCAGCCAGCAGTATTACTTGAGTGGGATTCCCTGTCAGAGTCCTCTTTTCCCAACGGTATGCTCTATCTAGGGCTATTATTTACATAAAATTTGGTACCTAAGAGGCTGGAAGTGGCAGACACAGCCTCACAACCCTAACTGACTCAGTGGCAGCATCTGTTTTCATCCTCATTTTCATCATGAGGTGCCAGATCACCCACCAGACATCTAGTTGTGAACATCTAGTTGTGACAGAGGCAACCTCAAAGGCCTAACTAAGGAGAGATGAGTACAGAGGGACAGAAAGAAAATATAACAAATCCTACTCAAGGCCAGCCTGGAAACTCCAATTCCAGAATGTATGGGAGAAAACAACCTATAAGAGCAAACCAGTAAATTCAATAATTGGAATAACACACCCTGGAGAAAGTGAAAACAATTGAACAATTGGTAAGTAGGTCTAAAATAATTATATTTAATATCCTCAAAGTAATGAAGATATAAATAACAATCAAAACAGCTAACAAGGGAATAGGACATTTTAGAAAGACAGATTAAATAGAAATGAGAATGGGTAGTCTCTTTGAAAAGAGGCTTAACTAGAATTTTAGAAATGTGAAACACAGTATTTGAAATAAATGAAAAACAATCAATTGGATAAGCTCTAGACAAATACTAGCTGCAGAAAGAATTGGTGAAATGGAAAATATAATTGAGGCATTAACCAGTAAAGCAGCACATAAAGATAAAAACTGGAAAGGGCAGCTCTGAGACATAGAGGATTGAGCTTCTTCACTACATAGTCATGGGCATCCAAACAGAACAGCACTGAGGGAGTGGCAGGCAAGCAATACTGGGAAAGATGATAGCTGAGGATTTTCCCAAATTGAATAAAGACCACGTCTTCTCGAATTGAAAGTGCACATCAAGTGCCAAGCGAAAAAAACAGAAAACTAAATCTGTACTGAGGAACATCACGAGGTCACCAAGGAGAGAGCCAGCATGATGATATGGTGAACTCAGGATTATAGTGGTCATGGAGCATAAAGAGTAAGGCATTGATCGACAAGATATGAAAGCAGGACCAGGGATCATATCAATGGAGAGTCACAATAAGTAGTATGTGCTCTATCCCATGTATAAGGGGAAGCCAAGAAAACCACGCTGAGGGAGGCAACTCTGGAAGAAATGACATGAATTGAGCTGGAAAATGGATGCTAAGGCCTGAACCAGCACAATAAGAGGGAGAATAGAGAGGACAGCATGATTTGGATTTTACAACAGGATTTCATAATTTATTGGACGTGGGGAGAGAGGGAGGGAAATGGATAACTTAAGAATTACCCTCAGGCTTCCAGCCAGGATGATACCATTGGAGAGAGTGAATACAGAAGACAGAACAGGCTTAAGGGAGATGACTAGCTCAATGTTATATATGTGTAATGTGGGAAAGCTGGTGAGAAATTATTGACAAAAATTAGCCAGCTATTTTATTTTGAAAAGTAGAGGAGAGTTCTAGACTAGAATAAAGACTTGGCCATAATCCATATAAAGATCTCTTCATCAGTTTCTACAAAGGACACCAATATCCTAAATTTACCAAGAGCATCTTCTTATCAGTGGCAGCTCAGTGGCTAGACAAAGAGCTATTTCCAGGAGAGGCAGGGGTAATGCATTGACAAAGTAGACTGTGTTAAGTGGCAGGAAATGCAGACAATACAAGAAAAGAGAATTGATGACAGTGGAAAACAGTAACAGAACAGCTAGGCAACGAGCAGAGCAATTCTGGTATCAAAGAGCACATAGGCAAAAGGCTAGGAAACCAAGGTATCACACTGCAAAAAGGCATCAGGGCTGAAGTGAAAATGGCAATAGAGAAACAGAGGGTGTGAAGAAAGCTGAAAGGATATGGTTATAAAAATTAGAAAAGCAGGAAAAAACAATTGCCTGCACATGAGGTAGGCAATTGGAAACACCTGGTCAAGGTGAACTTTGCTTTGGCAGGAGAACAGCAATAGTTTTTGATAAAAATTTATTGAAGATAGGTTCCTAGGTTACTTTCAACCATGACCTAAATCCCTTACTGAGTGAGCACCAGATACTCTACGCAGTCTTGCAAATAAGAACTACACCTGCCCACAAAATGGAAGTGTATTGCTATTGATTTTGCTCCACTATGACAATATGTGAATGAATTATGAAATGAAAGTTAGGATTTTTGAAAGCTAACCAGAATGAGTCTTTACTTTCCCAGGATGAATGGCTAAGTGGCTCTTTTCAAGACTTGGATAATGGTTTCTAAATGAAAGAATGAATATTAAGAGCTTAGAATGTTAACTCAAACTAAGACTTTGAGGAGACCTTTGGAAATATTTAAAAACATAGATTAGTGAAACAGTGAGGCAGAGATTAAGTGAACATGTTTTCAGATCTGTCATGTGGCATTACATCTGCCAGGTTATTTATTTTTCAGTGCCTACCCTATGATGAATCAAAATCACCTTTAGGAGAATCCTTACTGAATAACATTGAAAAAAGTCAGAGATACTGGTCACCAATGTGATTTAATGCTTTAGGCAATAAAGATATTTTTAATATTTCTTCAGAATTATAATTGCATAATTACTACCTGAGATATTTTTATGGAGATTCCTTATTAATATTTTTTAGTAAATGAGATTCTTAGTGTATACAGCAAGTTATGTTCCCTCTTGTGCTTTTTTCAGAATTTAAAGCTAAGATAGAGACACAGAACTCTCAGAATATATCTTTTGCCTAAAATAATCCCTGAGGTGGAGAGGAGAAACGTACGATCTTCATTTAGATTGGAGAAAAACCGAACTGTTTCAAATAAGGCACAAATTTCAGAGTGCCATGAATGTTGTGCAGATTGTGCACTGCACACCTCTAGGGGGCACAATTCACATGGAGGTCTTTGGGAATGGTGCCTCCTGAGTACTACACGCACATCCTGTACAAGTGCATTCAGTGGCCCTAGGTTTTCCCCTCTTCTGTTACACCACCTTTTAGATGGCTAAGGATTTATATGAGGAGAGTTTGGTACAACCCTAAGTTTGGGAGTAAACATAGAGGGGTTGGAAAAAATCCATTTTCATGGCATGAAGGCTTTAATTGAAAAGTCAGATGGACCTGGGGTTGTCTTAATTCTGTTACTTATTAGCTCTGTGAATTTCGGCATATTATTTTAATTCTTTGAGGCTATTTCCTCATCTGTAAAGTAGGGATACTAATCTCTTCTTAACAGGATTCTTGGGAGGGTAAAATGTGATTATGTAGAAGTTTTCACAGTGCTTTTCTCAGAGTAGAATATTAGTCCGTCACCATCCTCATCATCCTCATTATCTATAGAGCACTATATGAGCAACCTTCAGCAACCTTCCTATCTCCATTTCCATTCCTTTCATTCATTCATTCATTCATTCATTCAACAAATTTGTTGTGATATTCTGTTAGAAGGAAGCCACTTGCAATAGAAAGTATAAAGATTAATTAGACAGACCCATACCTGTATGGATAGTCCCTCTAATAGGAGCAATCAGACATCATAACTCTAAATAGAGTTGAAAGTCCCCATTGTAACTGAATGCCCGGAGCTGGGAAGGAATAAATCGCTTTTGACTGGGATTGACTTAATACAAGGAGTTAACCTAAACTGGAATTTGAAAGATGGATAAAGTTTTAACATTGAAGACTAGAAAAAGAAGCAAGCATTCTATGCATAGGAAAGAGATACAAGATATAAAAAGAGTTCACTGACATTTCTCCAGGCTTTAGAATAATAACATTCTGTCATATATTCAGACCCTAAAATGTCTAACCCAAAGGTTTTTAAATATGTCCTGCTTCCATGTGTACTATCAGTGAGTCCTTTATGGCTGACACAGATTTCACGGGACCATGGTTTGGTAGGCTTCATTACATAGCTGTTGAGGGGTTTAGAGAGTACCATGGCACCACATAGCCCAGATACTTCCCAGCTCTGCCATGTAATAGCAGAGCAATCTCAGCAGAGTCACTTGTCGTATCTGAAACTTAGCATCTTCATCTACAGAATGAAGATGATGACATCATCTAACTACAAAAGGAGATATCTAGAGAGCTTTAGTACAATGCTGGCTCTCACTATGCTGTGTGTTCAGTAAAAGGTAGCCATTGTTATTTTATTTCTTCAAAACTTGAATTATAGGAACCGCATATAAAATCCCTAAGTGTCAATGCTTATAGTCTTGAAATTTATATTGTAGACATTTTCAATTATTTTTTTTAAAACTCTGTTTTTTTTTTCCTTTGAGTCTCCCCCTACACAGCAGATAAGGTACTATGTTTTCATAGTTATCACATCATATGGCCTGTGTTGAACTAACTATTCAATGCATTGTTTTTCTAGAACTGTATTCACTCTCCCTCTTGTGTGACCTGCTAGATACCAGGATAGTTTGTGACGAAGATAATTTTGGCCTCTCTCTTGTGCTCAGGTCCTTACCTTGGTCACGCCCTCACTCTGCCTGCCTTCTTTGTACAGACTCGAATGTACAGGCATGTTAAGAAGCAAGAGAGAATGGAGTGTGAGCGTCAAAAATCATTTTTGCTCTAATAAATACAATGCCTTAATAATATTCAATTTTGAGTACAAACACAGAAATGTATCTGAAAGGTAAATGGATTTTTTATTTTTCATTACCTCTTTTGACTAAGCATGAAATTCTGTCTTCGGGAAAAAAAGAAAGCCTCTGATAGAAAGAACAGGCGCAGCTGAGTTCTGTGAAAGGTAACACGGAAACAAATGGGCTGACATCAATGACTGGCATTTCAGTGGGTGGAAAACTAAGCCCCCCAAAAGTTGATGTATGATACAGTCCAATTGGGTAAAGCAGAGCTTGGTGAGGGGTGAAAAGTTGAATGGAATTGCATAAAATGAAGCAGAACATCACAGAGAAAGTTAATTTCCCTTCAAATCTGCTGCTCCAGGTTTGATACCCCCAAAGCATTTCCACATCACCCCAAATAGCGATATCCACTCTTCATTTGGCAGTACCTAATATTCATATCTTAAATGACTCTATAAAATGAGATATTTTTCTTCAACTGCAGAAAAGGATTTCCTACCTTCATAATATTTTGAATTATAGCACTTGAAAGAAAGAAAAAAAAAAGACAAAAAAGAAAGGAAGTTAAATCTATTTTTAATTAATGTAGCCCAACAAAAAGGAAAATTTAGAAATCAAAAATGATAATTTGTTATCTGTATCCATATCAACCAAATCGTTACTATGATAAAAAAAAAATAGCATTTATATTTCTTCTAATAGTTGTGCTCTAGATAGCACAGAACTAGAAGTCAGGAACCTTGGGGCTGAATTCTTACTTAAGTTACTATCTGTGCTACTAGGAATAAATCACATAATCTCACTGGGTCATCTTTCTGTCAAAATGAGGTAGCTGAATTGGACAACTGCTACATGTTCTAGAAATCTAACATCTAATGATGATCTCTTCTGTGTGGATTTATTTCATCTGCTCCTACCCCCTCTTTTTCTCCATAGAGATAACAGCACATAGTTAAACCAACAGGAATAAGAAATTGTTTTTACCAATAATTCTTTTTTCTTTTTAGGAGGAGTCATAGAAAATAGGTCTTGGAGAGGGTTTTTTTAAATATATTTTATGCTATATTATATAATTATATAAATATATACATTTATTGAGATACATTTTACATATTAACATTATATGTTTCAGGTATAAAACATAATGGTTAGATATATTGTGAAACTATCATCAATATAAGTGTAGCTATCATCTGTCACCACAGAGTTACAATTATTTTTTGTGAAAAAATATATTTCTATAATTTTTATATTTATATAATTATATAAATATACATAATATAATCAAACCAAAAACATATTTGAAGTGTTGAAATAATTAAAATAAGATCCCATATTTTTAGTTTTTAATTTAAATTTTTTTATTGAAGTATAGTGGATTTACAATATTATTGGTTTCGGGTGTACAGTCTAGTGATTCAGTATTTTTACAAATTATACTGCATTAAAAGTTACTACAAGATAAGGGTTATAATTCCCTGTCCTATACAATACATACGTGTTGCTTGTCTATTTTATACATAGTAGTTTGTATCTCTTAATCCCATACTCCTATTTTGTCCCTCCCTCTCACCATTTACCTCCCTTACCTCTCGTCACTGGTAACCACTAGGTTTTTTTCTATACCCATGAGTCTATTTCTGTTTTGTTGTATACATTTGTTTGTTTTATTTTTTATTTATTTATTTATTTTAAAATTTTTATTGGGGTATAGTTGATTTACAACATTGTATTACTTTCTGCTGTACAGCAAAGTGAGTTATACATGTACATATATATGTATATATACATATATCCACTCTTTTTTTAGATTCTTTTTGCAAGTGGGTCATTACAGAGTATTGAGCACAGTTCCCTGTGCTATACAGTAGGTCCTTATTAGTTATCTCTTATATATAGTGGTGTGTATATGTCAATCCCAATCTCCCAATTTATCCCTCTCCCACCCCACCTTTACACCCTGATAACCAGATGTTTTTTACATCTGTGACTCTATTTCTGATTTGTAAATAAATTCATTTGTATCACTTCTTTAGATTCCACATATAAATGATATCATATGATATTTGTCTTTGTCTGATTTACTTAACTCAGTGTGACAATCCCCAAGTCCATCCACGTTGCTGGCATTATTTCATATTTCATTCTTTTTTATGGCTGAGTAATATTCCATTGTGTGTGTGTGTGTGTGTGTGTGTGTGTGTGTGTGTGTATACACTACACCTTTATCCATTTATCTGTTTATGGACATTTGTGTTGCTTCCATATCTTGGCCATTGTAAATAGTGCTGCTGTGAATATTGGGTGCATGTATCTTTTTGAATTACTGTTTTCATTTTTTCCAGATACATGCCCAGGAGTGGAATTGCTGGATTATGTGATAGTTCTATTTTTAGTTTTTTTTTGAGGACTCTTCATACTGTTTTCCACAGTGGCTGCACCAATTTACATTCCCACAAACAGTGTACAAGGGTTCCCTTTTCTCCACATCCTCACCAACACTTGATATTTGTTCTCTTTTTGATGACAGCTATTTTGACAAGTGTGAAGTGCTATCTCATTGTTGTTTTGATTTGCATTTTTCTAATAATTAGCGATGTTGAGTATCTGTTCTTATGCCTTGTAGCCATCTGTATGTCTTCATTGGAAAAATGTCTATTCAGATATTCTACCCATTTTTTGATTGGATTGTTTGGTTTTTTAATACTGAGCAGTATGAGCTGTTTATATATTTTGGATATTAACCCCTTCTCAGTCATGTCATTTGCAAATATTTTCTCCCATTCGGTAGCTTGTTTTTTCATTTTGTCAATGGTTTCCTTTGCTGTGCAACAAGTTTTAAGTTTAATTAGGTCCCATTTGTTTCTTTTTGCTTTTATTTATTTTTCCTTAGGGAACAGATCCAAAAAAATATAGTTATGGTTTGTGTCAAAGAGTGTTCTGCCTATGTTTTTTTCTAGGAGTTTTATGGATTCAGGTCTTACATTTAGGTATTTAATCCATTTTGAGTTGATTTTTGTGTATGGTGTAAGGAAATGTTCTAATATCATTCTTTTACATGTAGCTGTCCAGTTTTCCCAGCACCACTTATTGAAGAGACTATCTTTTCTCCATTGTATATTCTTGCCTCCTTTGTTGTAGATTCACTGACTATAGGTACATGGGTTTATTTCTGAGCTCTCTATTCTGTTCCATTGATCTATGTGCCTGTTTTGTGCTGATGCCATGCTATATTGATTACTGTACCTTGTAGTATAATCTGAAGTCTAGGAGGGTGATACCTCCAGCTTTGTTCTTTTTTCTCAAGATTGCTTTGGCAATCCAGGGTCTCTTGTGGTTCCATATGAATTTTAGGATTATTTGTTCTAGTTCTGTGCAAATTGACATGGGTATTTTGATAGAGATTACATTAAATCTGTAGATTGCTTGGGTAGTATGGCCATTTAAAAAATATTAATTCTTCCAATCCAAGAGCATGGGTTATCTTTACATTTCTCTGTATCATCTTCAGTTTCCTTTATCAGTATTTTATAGTTTTCATTGTATGTCTTTCACATCCTTGGGTAAGTTGATTCCTAGGTATTTTATTCTTTTTGGTGTGATTTTAAATGAGATTTTTTTGTCTTGCTTTCTCTTTCTGATAGTTCATTATTGGTGTGTAGAAAAGCAACAGATTTCTCTATACTAATCTTACATCCTGCAACTTTGCTGAATTCATTTCTTAGTTCTAATAGTTTTTGGTGGAGACTTTAGGGTTTTCTACATAAAGTATCATGTCATCTACAAATAGTGACAGTTTTACTTCTTCCCTTTCAAATATGGATGCCTTTTGTGTCTTTTTCTTGTCTGATTACTGTGGCTAGGACTTTCAATACTATGTTAAACAGAAGTGGTGAGATTGGGCATCCTTGTCTTGTTCCTGAATTTAAAAGAAAAGCTTTCAGCTTTTCAATACTGAGTATGATATTAACTGTGGTTTGTCATAAATGGCCTTTATTATGTTGAGATATGTTCCCTCTATACCCACTTTGATGAGAGTTTTATCATGACTGAATGTCAAATTTTGTCAAATGCTTTTTCTGTCTATTGAGATGATCATGTGATTTCTATCCTTCCTTTTGTTAATGTGGTATATGTACCACATTGATTGATTTGCCAATATTGAACTATCCCTGCACCACTGGAATAAATCCCACTGGATCATGGTGTATGATCTTTTTATATATTGTTGGATTCAGTTTGCTAATATATTGTTGAGGGTTTTTGCATGTATATTCATCAAAGATATTGGCCTGTAATTTCCTTTTTCTCTATTGTCTTTGTCTGATTTTGGTATCAGGGTAATGGTGGACTTGTAGAATGAATTTGAGAGTGTTCTATCATCTTTAATTTTTTGGATTAGTTTGAGAAGGATAGGTATTAACTCTTCTTTATATGCTTGGTAGAATTCTCCTGTGAAACTATCCAGTCCTGGATATTTCTTTGCTGGCAGTTTTTTTTTTAATTACAAAATCAATTTCACTACTAGAGATTAGTTGGTCAAATTGTCTGTTTCTTCCTGAGTCAGTCCTGCCAGGTTGTATGTTTCTAGCAATTTGTCCATTTCTTCTAGGTTGTCCAATCTGCTGGCATATAACTATTCATAATATTCTCTTATGACTTTTGGTATCTCTGTGGTATCAGTTGTTATTTCTCCTCCTTCATTTCTAATTTTCTTTATTTGGGTCCTCTCTTTTATCCTTGGTGGGCCTGGCTAATGGTTTATCAATTTTATTTATCTTCTCAAAAAACTAGCTCTTGATTTCATTGATCTTTTCTATTTTTTATCTCTATTTTATTTATTTCCTCTCTGATCTTTATTACTTCCTTCCTTCTGCTCACTTTGGGCACTGTTTGTTCTTCTTTTTCTAATTCCTTTAGATAGTACGTTAGGTTGTTTTCTCAGTTTTTCTTGCTTCTTGAGGAAGGTCTGTTTCACCATGAACTTCCCTCTTAGAACTGCTTTTACTACATCTCATAGATTTTGGAAAGTTGTGTTTCCATTTTCGTTTGTCTCAAGGTATTTTCTGACTTCATCTTTGATTTCTTCATTGACCCACTGGTTTTTTAGTAGCATGTTGTTTAGTCTCCACATGTTTGTTCTTTTCCCATTTTTATTTATGTAACTGATTTCTAGTTTCATACTGTTATGGTCAGAGAAAAATGCTTGATATAATTTCTATCCTGTTAAATTTGTTGAGATTTGTTTTGTGTCCTAGCTTGTGATCTATCCTGGAGAACATTTCATGTGCACTTGAAAAGAATATGTATTCTGCTGTTTGTTGATGTAATATCCTGTAAATATATATTAAGTCCAACTGTTCTATTGTGTCATTTAAGACCACTGTTGTCATATTGATTTTCTGTCTGGATGATCTGTCCATTGATGTAAGTGGTGGGTTAAAATTCCCTATTATTATGTATTATTGTCAATTTCTACTGTTGTGGATCTTTGCTCATGTTGGCCAGAGACTGAGTCTAAGCTGTCTCCAATGTGCCGCCTCTGCAGGTACCTGCAATTGTTTTCCTCACTCAGCTCAGACACCTCCTTGGGTGCAAGTCCCTTTTGCCCCTCACAGGCAATCACTGCCCCCAGCCTCTGCCACCCCTTCCCTGTTGTGGAGCCACACTACAGGGTAGTCGGGGCCAGTGTGGACTCTCAGCATGTATCGGGAGGTGAGTTGCGGTGGACCAGCCATCATCAGAGATCTGGGCTACTTCTGATGCGCTGCTTGAGGAAGTGCCAACAATGACCACTGCCACCCCCCTCCAGGCTCTGCCCAGGACTGGGTCAACTCCATGGCTCATGGTTGGGTCTTGTAGCCTCCCCAGATCCAGTGCCACACTGTGATGTGGAGTGAGCAGGGCTTGAGCATCCACTTGGCTTGTGCTGGGGTGCACCGAGGAGGTTGCAGGAAACCCAGAAACCACTAAAGCAGACCTCTCTCCATCCTGTCAGGGGCAAGCCAGCTAGCAAATGCTCCTCACAAGAGGAATCTATGCTTCCCACAGTCCTCCTGTTAGTCCCAGTGGTCCTCCAACCAGCCAATGAGGCTCATTTTCCCCACCCAGGACCCCAGGACTGGGGTGCCCAATCTGTGGCTCTCAACACTCACTCCCCAGGGAGGGTCTCCAGCTGTGTATTCTCCCTTTTCCTCTGAGTCTCCTCCCAGGGCCACAGATCTCAATCCCACCACTTTTCTTCCCTTCCTATCTGATTACATGTGTATCTTTCTTACAGCCTTGGTTGTAAGACCAAGACTGTTTCTTACATTCCTTCTCCCAGTTTCCAATTAGTTTTCAGTGAGAATTGTTCCACATGTAGATGTATTTTTGATGTGTTCATGGGGGAAGGTGAGCTCCACATCCTCTTACTCTGCCGTCTTGATCGACCCTTCCTGAAAACCCACATTAAAAAAATAACCTTCTTAGGGGATATATATGTGTGTGTGTGTGTGTGTGTGTGTGTGTGTGTGTGTGTGTGTCACACAGTATAGACTGTTAAGTTTACAGATAAATACCATTTATTATTATTATTATTATTATTATTATTATTATAACCATTTTGTAGCCAAGTACAGCCACTGAATTTGTGTTTTTGTTACACCATTGGGAACAAGTTACTACCTAAAGGTTCGGCATATTCTTTCAATTTTATTGGTAAATATGAATTGCTGCCCCATAACTTAAAATGTTCTAAATGTAAAAATGACAATTGCCCCATATGCCTTCATGTGGATTCTCTTAAAGAGTTACATAAACCAAATTTGTAAAAATTTAGATTTGAAAGCTGTTGTCATAAACTATACTTTAGTCTCTAAAGTTAGTGTTTCTAAACTTGGAGGTCACATTCTTGTGTTTGACAAACACTGGTCTATAATATTTTATATATCATCTGAACAATAAAACTATAATATAAATTAATATTTCTTCCTGAGCAGATTTTTAAAAGTATTCCTATTTAAGTAATTCATATTTAATCAAAATATAGTTTCTGTCCTAAACCAATGTACAAGATTCAAGAACTCTCAGAACCAGAATACATCTTTAACATGAGCCAAACACAAAAAAGTAAACAGAACATTAGAAAGAAAAGGAATATGCTGTTTCTGAAAAGAGGGGAAAACTGCATATTTTTCTATCAGTTATGAAGGCCATGGTACTTTCCCTGAAATAAACACTAATTCTATCTTCTTTGTTTTGAGTAACTCCATATTGGCTTTGGGAGTCATATTAACAATGTAACTCCCTACTCTCTACAATAACAACTACTCTCATCCGTAATATCATATTCATTTCTGGAATACCCATTGAACAATCAAATATTTCTTCCTATAGTTCTTTGACTTCTCTGTTCCTTTCAGGTGTTCCAAAATCTGAATTGCATTGCACAAATTATCTAATAAACCTGATTCTCTTCCAAATATTCCAGGAGGCTGCCCTTTTCCCATAATGCCATCCAGATGGCCTTCAACCCACATGAAGCTATTAGAAACACAATAATATTCCATAAAGTCCTCGTCACATCAGCTCCCTCTTCTTATGTTCTGTTTATTTCCTCCAGTCTCACTTGCTGAATACATATAAGATGCGGGAAAAACTCTGTAAAAATCCCAGGCTTAAAGAGGGCCTCAACTATCTTTATGCTTGTGTGTTTCTACAGGCTTCGCTAGCATGAAAATAATGAAGAAAGAAGAAAAAGATGAGCTGGATTATAAGATATTACTGACCAATGAGGAAAAACTAAAGGCAATTTACATAATGTAAACCAGTCAAAGGGCATTTAAATCCACCAATCAAATGCCCAGTATCATGGAATTTTTAAGTGAGTGCCTAGGAAGGAGGTTGCCCCAAGGTATTTTCTCCCTATATAAAAAAATTATTCTTCAAAGGCCTGTAGTGGTTCTTCACCCTGAAAAGACAGTTAAGAAGAAATAAGCCACAGCATAGTGAAGGTTCAGCATGATAGCTGTCAGCCACTGGAATGAGAACCAAGTGCTTGGGCCAACATATCTGAGCCTCAGGTTAGGCCTGACCAAAATGAGTATAGGTGAGTTTTATGACAGTTCAAAATCCCTTCTAGAACTCTTTTACCTAAGTAAAAGAATGTGTCTGAACAGGCAGATTTATTAAAGGTCAGTACTTAGTGAGTCACACTTACTAGTAGCTAGAAGTCTCTAGGGCTCAAGAAGGAAAAAGTTCACCTTGAGTTTCCCAGACATCACCCTTGTCCTCCTTCCTCTTACCCTGCATTCACACCCACCAGGGACAACTGTGGGTAAATTCTAGGCAGGAAAGTGTAACTGTCTAAACATACACAGTTATGTAGTAGTGCAGTTGGAGTCAGTGGAGGCAGGTAACAATGCAGGCTCAGGAACTTCCTTACAAGCCTGACAACTAAAAATGACACTGGGTCCAAAACCATAAGCATGCAGATGGGCTGGCTTTTGTCACTTGTTTTTAAAAATGTTCCTGAGCTTAAAAACCAGCCATCAACAATTTCTTACTTTGGCCTAAGTACTGTGGTGTTCTTCCAGTTCATTTGTTGACATAGAGTTTCCATGTTAATAATAGCTAATTATTTGGCAAAAACAACCAACAACCTATTTTCTCTCCATCTCACATAATTCAAGTGGCTTAGAAAAAATGATTCTCACACTGCAGTGGTTACTTTTTTTTTTTTTTTAACATCTTTTTTGGAGTATAATTGCTTTACAATGGTGTGTTAGTTTCTGCTGTATAACAAAGTGAATCAGCTATACATATACATACATCCCCATATCTCCTCCCTCTTGCGTCTCCCTCCCACCCTCCCTAGCCCACCCCTCTAGGTGGTCACAAAGCACCGAGCTGATCTCCCTGTGCTGTGTGGCTGCTTCCCACCAGCTATCTGTCTTACATTTGGTAGTGTATATATGTCCGTGCCACTCTCTCACTTCGTCCCAGCTTACCCTTCCCCCTCCCCGTGTCCTCAAGTCCATTCTCTGCAGTAGTTACTTTTTTCTCTAATGGATTACATAAATTCAGAACTAGACTATTTGATCAAAATCTGAAGACATTTTTAGAGCATTTTAGTCTTCAAATGTATTAAGCGAGATATACAGCCTGTTTTCTTTAAAAAAAAAAAAAAGCTTTTCCTTTAAAAAATCGAAACAGATACAAACTTATAAATTGACACTTTAAAAGGATATTTTATTTTATCTTTAGTGTGTCAAAAATATACCATTTAGGATTTATTTGCAATCTGCCCTGGTAAGCAGCTTCTGTTTCATTTTCTTGCAGCACTTTTACTTTTTTGAGGGTAGGTGGCTGCAAAAAGAAAGATGTCTGTAAAATATTTGACTGACTGAATTATTCTCATCTTTTTCTTATGCTGTAGGAATTTCAAGTCTCTCTCTACTCCATATCAGTCATGAAATAGAGCTTTAAATATAAAACAAGGTCTGAAACTAGTTGACAGAGGCTACATAGAAGTGATGCTAAGCCCTGAAGCAATGACCACCTTATGACCCAGCACTAGTCTTTTGATTCTGCTCTACCAAGAGCTCTCAGTGTCCAATCTGCCCTTTTTCTGATCAGGGTTATGACCTTTTGCCCTTCCAGGATGACCAGCTTTCCAAGAAAATTATGAGCTTAGGCAAAGGCTAGTAGATGGATGTGTTTTTAGTATATGGATGGCAGAGGAATGCTGCCATCCTCCTTCTTATCATCCAATATTCTCTGCTGGGGTGTATGAACTTTATTAATTTTTGTCTCACTACCCTGGTTTGTGACATATCTGTGTTCCTATCTATACTATTATTTACTCTATGTTAACTGTTCTAATGATTTTATTCTTAAAGAAAACTTTATATTACATTAAAAATGGAAAACCATTATTTCTCTAATACAGTGGTCTCTAAGTTTTTTAGTTTACATATGCCATAATAAAAATGTTGAGTATGTACATTCAGCCATGTATTGTTCTATTTATAACAATGTACATGTATCACTGTACAAATATCATTCACATTATGACACAGAGAAAAATGTCAAGGATAAGTTAAGAAAGGAACATAAATAGAAGTTCATATTTTGTACTGAAGTAGATCATCTTGCATAATTCCTAGAGTATGTGTGTCAAACTCTGGTGACCATTTTTCTAATATACATTAAAATAAAAACATAACTATTAAATTTTTTAAAAGCTATATACTACCTACAATCACCTCGAGTGCCACCAGTGATATGAATATCACACTTTTCTACTTGCAGAGGAAAGAGTTAGCATAACAAAGAGAAAGACTTTCCCTGTTCTCAAATAATACAGTAGTCTTTTCACTTTCAAACCCTTGGCTTATTGTATGACTCTTTCCAACCAAAAGTTCTGATTCAAAAATCAGAAGACAAGAAGAGTGGTCCTCACAAAGTCAGAATGTTCATCCTATTCTTACATCTTCCGTATAGCTCATGCTGGCAGCCACAAACATAGATGATGTGATTACTATAATGCTGGGGACAGAAACGAGTCTATTTTCAATACTTGGATAAAGCAAATGCTCCACTCCCTCAAAGGATATAATTTCTAGTGCTTCAAAAACCAAAAAAGAGGATACTGATGCTGAGATCTGAAGAAGAGCCTACCAAATGAAGTCTTTTTCAATTGATAGAATTGACAGGCTTTGGGGTTTTTTGTTTGGTTGGTTTTTATTTGCTTTTTGCATTTTGAAAATCATAGTAGGGAGCACCTCAGAAACAACTAAATATTATTGACTACTAACCTAAGCACGTGGGGTTTTGTTTTGTTTTGTTTTTCCGATGAGAAAACTAAGGGTCAGATTGGTTGTGATTGATCTAAAACCACATGCTGGAACCAGGATTCAGAAACCAAGTTTGTTTGTATTCAAAGCCCCAGGCTTTCCCCAGTACATAATGGTGCCTTTTTGCTTATTCCAAACTAATGCTACAGAGCATTTACAAAGCTTCCTTGTAGCTCATCTAACTCACTGGTTTACTTCTGAATTTCACATATTACATGAACAATGTTATAACAACAGCAAAGGAAAGAATGCTATTTAATAAAGAAACTCACAATATCAAAATTAACACAGTAACTGTTTTCATTTTTCTATGTTCTCTCTCAGTTCTATAAGTATAAAATTAACTATAGACATAATAATTAAAGATAAAATTTATATTCAGATTTCTTGACTTAACATTGCATCACACACATCTTCTGTATGTATATAACATCTTCAAAATGGATATTAATGCTTGGGTAATCTACAGATTTCATGAATTATGATGTTATTCTATCACTAGGCATTTAGATTATCTGAAATATCATTTTGGTACACGAAAATGATATTCTTTTTTTAAAAATAATTTTCTTATGCTAAAATCTCAGAAAGAGACTCTATAAGTCTTGATCTATCATTTTCTCATTACCTACACACTGCTGCCAGAGAGCCTGCTAGTCTCACCCCAACCTTGCCAATATCAGGAACTCACTTCTTTCTCTTTCTCTCTCTCCTTCTCGCTTTCTCTCTCTCTCTCCCCACCCCCTCACTCTTTCCCTCCCTGTCTATCTGTCTTTCTTTCTTTCTCTCTTAATTTACATAATAGTTGACTATACTTCCCACTCTGTATATTTCATACCCATGACTCATTTATTTTGTAACTGAAAGTTTGTACCTCTTAATATCCCTCACCTATTTTTCTCCTTCCCCCACCTCCCTCTCTTAGGCAGCCATCTAGTTTGTTTGTTGAATCTATGACTCTGATTCTGTTTAGTTATGTTTGTTCATTTGTTTTTTAGATTTCACATATAAGTGAAATCATATAGTATTTGTCTTTCTTTGTCTGACTTATTTCACTTAGCATAATACCCTCTAGGTCCATCCATGGTGTCACAAATGGTAAGATTTCATTCTTTTTCATGGTTGAGTAATATTTCATTACATATAAATACACACACATACCACATCTTCTCTATCCATTCATCTGTTGATGAACACTTGTGTTGCCTCCATATCTTGGCTATCATAAATAGTGTTGCTATGAATACTGGGGTGCATGTATCTTTTTGAACTAGGGTTTTCATTTTTTCCAGATATATACCCAGGAGTGGAATTGTTGGTTTATATGATAGTTTTATTTTCACTTTTTTGAGGAACCTCCATACTGTTTTCCATAGTGGCTGTGCCAATTTGCATTCCCACCAACAATGCACAAGGATTCCCTTTTCCCCATATCGTTGTCAACACTTGTTATTTGTTGTCTTTTTTATAATAGCCATTCTGACAGGTGTGAGGTGATATGTCATTGTGGTTTTGATTTGCATTTCCCTGATGATTAGTGATGTTGAGCAACTTTTCATGTGCCTGTTGGCCTCTTTGGAAAAATGTCTACTCAGTTCCTTACCCATTTTTTAATTATGTTGTTTGCTTTTTTGATGTTGAGTTGTATGACTTCTTTGTATATTTTGGATACTAACCCTTTATTAGTTACATGGTTTGCAAATATCTTCTTCGTTTTGTTCATAGTTTCTTTTCCTATGCAAAAGCTTTTTAGTTTAAGGAGCCTCACTTGTTTATGTTTGCTTTCGTTTCCCTTGCCTGAGGAGACATATCCAAAAAAATAATGCTAAGACTGATGTCAAAGAGTGTACTGCCTATGTTTCTTCTAAAAGTTTTATGGTTTCAGGTCATACATTTAAGTCTTTAATCCATTTTGAAGTCCAGTTTGATTCTTTTGTAGGTAGCTGTACAGTTTTTCCAACACCATTTATTGAAGTGGTAGGCTTTCCCCCATTGTATACATTTGCTTTCTTTGTCATAGATTAATTGCCCATATAAGTGTGGGTTCACTTCTGGGCTCTCTATTCTGTTCCATTGATCTATGTGTCTATTTTTGTGCCAGTACCTTACTGTTTCGGTTACCTTCGTTTTGTAGTATACTTTTAAATCAGGGAGCCTGATACCTTCAGCTCTCTCTCTCACACACACACCACCCCCCCCCTTTTTCTTTTAATTTAAGAGAAGTAAAAGTGTTGCTTTATTATATGGTATTTCTTCTTTACTAAGAAGAATGAACAATGTTACATATATTTACTTACTAATGTGTTTCCTCTTTGTGAATTGTGGCCTTAAGTCTCTTTCCCAATTCATCATTTGATTGGATCAAGCCTTCCTTACTGAGCTGATCTGCAATATGTTTGTTAAGCTTTATGACTCACAGATGTATGACCTTGGGCAAGTTATTTCAGTTCCCTGTTACTGGATTCCTAATTTATAAAATGAGAATAATCATCTCATAAAGTTGTTGGGAACATTAAATGAATCAATTTGCATACTAAATTCATAGAACATTTTCTGGCACAAAATAAATCCTCAATAAATATAGCATATTTTCTCTAAAATATTCAATATATTACTTGCTTGTAAAGGCATCTCCCCAGTCTCTGTTTTGCTATTTATTAGATTCCTTTGTCTTTCTATTCATTTATCAATTCATGAACTTACCAGACTGGATAATTTTGCTTGTGCTTAATTCTTGGTAGAACTAATTTTATTTGATGGACTACTTTACAGATTGATGGGACACTTTGGGACTGCTGAATTTCAGGCCCAGTAACAAGCTGTCAGCATTGTACAGAGAGACCTCAGAACTCCATAGGGCTGGTCATCCACCCATGAATGTCACCAAGGGTACTGAGGGTTATGGACCAAGTTCAAGATGTGGGCTTTTATGTAAGGGTCATCCTAATGGGCCCCCACACAGACCACAGAAAGAATGATTATATGCTATTTTACAAAACATTTCTTCAATCCTTCCTATGTATACGTTACTGAACTATGAAGAAAAAAAAAAGGTGAATTCTCCACCTTCAATGTTTCTTGAACTCATACAATAAGATTTCCTGAGTGATGTGCTCCATATACTTCACCCTCACAATGTGGAATATAGAAGTTGTGCAGGTTTAGAGTATGGGAAAAAAAGTTGAATTCAATTTTGGCAATCTGAGATTGAGGGCCAGAAAAACATGCTGAGTAAGCAGGTGGAAAGGGCTGGCCTGGAAATCAGGAGAGGAGTATGGATCAGAGCCACAGACAGCAGAAGAGTCACAGGGGTGTTTGAGATGAGGCAGGGAGGTGTGCAGAGAAAGAAAAGGACCCGGAATGGAGCCAGGGAAGACAGACACAAAGGAGAGGTGCCCACCAAAGAAGCTGAGAAGGAACAGAGGTGAAAGGAAAAGTCACAACTATGGTGGCACAGATTTCAAGAGAAAAGAGAGCATTTTAAGAAAGAAAAAATGGCTAACAGCATCAAATCATTGTGAGAGGTCAAAGAACACTGGGATTATAAATGGCCTTTAGATTTACAAAAATGAAGAGAATGCGTGGCCATGACAAGAACATTTTTAGCAGAGTGGAGAAAAACTGGAGTGGGTTGAGCAGCAAGTGATAGTTAAGGAAATAGTTGGATTACAGAGAGACAACTGGTTATAGAATTTTTGTTCTGAAGGGTGGTAGATATGTTGAACAGGAGCTGAAGGAGATATGGGATGGAAGGAGGAATTTTTGGTTTGGTTTGTGTGTGTGTGTGTGTGTGTGTGTGTGTAAGATGGGAGAGATGAGCATACTGAAATGCTGATGGGACTCAGTTTAGTTGAGACAAAAATGTGTGTGTATGTGTGTGTATTTATAAAATCTCTCAATATGTAGCAAACATCTATATTTATAAAGACATTAACAACTTATGTTTTTGGAAAGCTCAAAGAGCTGGAACGCAGTGAAAAATGTTAGATAAAAACATATAGGACTCTGATAATCAAAATGGATTTTACAAATTCATGCACTAGTTTCTGGGCACCAATATGTGAAAAAGAAGGGATTTGTTGTCAAATATGCCTGCAGTCCAATCCGAAGTTACTAGCTATGTGATTTTGGATGATTTGCTTAAATCTAGTCAGACTCAATTTAGTCATCTCTATAAAAGAGATAATACAATTTTCCTAGTAGATGTTTGTGCTGACAAATAATAATACTAACCACTTGCTGTCCACAAACCATGGGTCAAGCCTGTGTATCTCAGCGACATTAGTTATTGGAAGCACTACAGATGTTGTTGGAGAGGTACCTATTTATGCTATAGGAATGGAGTTTGAATGGGTATTGATCCTAGTAGTAGCCCTGGAACTCACTTTTTGAAATAGCTCAAAATGCCATCTTTCCTTTTGACCATGACCCACTGTGTCTAGGTTGGAAGACAGCAAGGGGAGCCAAGTGAGCCCCATCGAAATTTGCCTGGGCTAGTCCTTACAAGTCATATGAAGATATTCATTTCGTCTTTCATGGTTTGTACACATTTTTGTAATCCTTATGTCTTTTTCTTTTTACTAGAGGAAAACAGGAATCTATCATGTATAATAGCTTATGATATAGACCTAGATATGATATGCTTTTATACAAATTATCATTTAGAAATATTCCTGCTTAATATCACATAATGACATCTTATGCCTTGAAAGATCATAGTAGAAAAGTGCAAAGAGTTGTGTACCAGGCCTTGCACAAACATGCACACCAGAGATGCCCTGTGCTTTCTTCTACGGTTTCCTGTGGGTGAATTCTGCTTACCCTGATAGTATAGTATTGTTCTCATCTTTGGTATCTTCATCCCTGTGTCACTTCTGTGTTATTATCCTCATCATTGACTTTAATAAACACTGCTGATAGCCATTAAATTTTCATGCTTTTATTCTGTTCTCCTTTCTCTCCCTCTATCCTTTCTACTATCTACTTTTATTTTTTTTTTATTTTTTTATTTTTTTATTTTTATTTTTTTGGCTGTGTTGGGTCTTCGTTTCTGTGCGAGGGCTTTCTCTAGTTGTGGCAAGCGGGGGCCACTCTTCATCACGGTGCGCTGGCCTCTCACTGTCGCGGCCTCTCTTGTTGCGGCGCACAGGCTCCAGACGCGCAGGCTCAGTAGTTGTGGCTCACGGGCCTAGTTGCTCCGCGGCATGTGGGATCCTCCCAGACCAGGGCTCGAACCCGTGTCCCCTGCATTGGCAGGCAGATTCTCAACCACTGCGCCACCAGGGAAGCCCCTCTACTATCTACTTTTAACTCCATCACATTTGTCAGTTGTTTTCAGAAATGGCTGACCTTCTATAAGCACCTCTCTGCTTATATGGAGTATCTTTGGAGTCACTAGTGTTTCAAAAATTGTCTGGGAGAGCTCGGATTTTAATATAATAACAAAGATAATAGCTCTAATTTATTGAGCATTTACCATATGCTCAGCAGTGTCCCAAGAGCTTTATATACATATTAATCTGCACTATAACCCTATGAGTTAGGTGTCATGATTATCTCATTTTATCGATGAAGCCACTGAAGTATAGACTGGTTAGTTTGATTAGTTAATTTTCTCTGAGTCATCCAGCTAATAAGTGGTTGAGTAGAGTTAAGCAGTTCTCATGTCCTTTATGATTTTTCTGCTTCTGATGTGTCACCATTTATTTGAAGTCTGCAATAGTGTCTCTCCCAGCTAAGCAGTCCTCATTATTGTCATCTTAACTATTGTTCTTGTTAAGTTGGGTGGATTTCGGTAAGTGCACCACTGAACCTGCCCCTGATGGCACCCAGATCTATAGTTTTAGTTTTCCTCTTGAAGTTCACCACTCTCTACTCCTAGCAGATCGTCTTGCATATGGTGGATGATTCCAAAGATATTTGATGGCTCTAATGCTGGTTTTGAAATAATAAAGCCTGGTACATGCAAATAACATCTCTGAATTCATTTGACAGCACATATAATGAACCAATAAAAAACCACTAAACCTTTTTAAACCACACAAAATGAACAGACTTGATAGAAAAACTCAGAAGTATTCAGGCAAATAAGGTAGTACAACTGGGTGGCAAGACGGTTAAGAACACTAGATCTCTTTTTAAATATTTGCTACTTCTCTACTGAAAATACAAAAGAAAAATAGTGATTTTAGGACATTTGGAAAAGAAAAGGAACAAAAAAACTAAAGATTTCCTTAAATCATACGTGTACTATGTCATGGGATTATGTTTGAGGATTAAACAATGCACATAAAGTACTTGTCACAGTAGCTAACATATTGTAAGTATCAGTGAAGTTTCATTATTGTCATTGCTTTCATTTGTATTTCTTGGTCAGTGATATTCAAATTTCTTTGTTTCAAATTGTCCTTTGCCTATTTTTTATTTGCTTATTTAATTATTTATCTATTTTGAAATACATAAATATAATTACATGATCGCACATCAAGATTTATAAAAATGTACCCAATGAAGGATCTCCTTCCCATCTCTATCCTGCATTAGATGAGTTACCATATCTCCAATTAGGTTATCACTCTTCTTTGTTTCTTATTTATATTGTCAGAGGACAACAGTATGGACATGCAATCCAAACACACACATACATACACACACACACACACACACGTGTGTGTGTGTATGTCTTATATATACATATAATTTTTTTTTATCTTCTATACAAATCATATCATACTATATACATTTTTTTATGTCTGCCTAATTCCTCCTCACTGGTCTTCTTTTTCAGAAATTTCCTGGATATTCTTGTTGATTTTCATATGAATTATACAATCAACTTGTCTAGTTTTGGGGAAAGAAAGATTTGGTATTTTTATCAGGATCATGTTAAATTTATAAGTAAAGCCAGGAAGGATTACCATCTTAATGATGTTCAGTCTTTCTATCCAAGAACATGCTATGCCTTTCCATTTGTTTATACAATCTTTTGTGGCCTTCAAAAGTATTTAAAAATTTTCTTCATATAAGTCTTACATTTATTCTTAAGCTCATACCTATGAATTTTATTTTTATCATCATTGTAAAACAGCTATTTTTCCCAGTACACTTTGTATTTTATTAATGTGAAAACTATTGACATTTGTATATTAATTTTATATCCTGACACCTGAATAATTTTTTTGTTGTATTAATTATAGTTGATTTTCTTGGTTTTCAAAGTATTTAATTATATATTTGCTTAATAATACTTTTACCTTCTCATTTTCAATTTTCATTTTTTAAATTTCTTTCTCATCTATTTGCATTGGCCAGTTCACCAAGTACAATAATAAACATGGATGGTGGAGATCCTTTCCTTATTTCTAATAAAAGTAGGAATGCTTCTAATGTGTTCCCAGAAAACATGATGATGAATTTTGGTTTGAGATGGATATATTTTCTATTGAGTTTTAAAAATTTAGAATGAATATTAAATTTTGTAATGTGACTTTTAATGTCTGTGAAAATGGTTGTATAATTTTTCTTCTCTTAATATATTATTAGATATCCTAATATTGAATATCCCAGTCATATGGTATAATTCTTTGAATATGTTGCTGTATTCCAAATGCTAATATTTATTTAGAATTTTTGTATTGATATTCTAGAGAGACATTGATCTAGAACAGTGATTATTCAATCTGACTACATATTACAATAAATAGGGAGCTTTAAAAACATCAAAAAACCAATACTGACCCACTCTCACCATGCTCCAACCAATTACATTAGACTCTACAAAGGGGCAGCCTGGGTATCCAGGGAAGCTAATGTAACTAAGTCTGAAAACATTGGTATATTATTTCCTTTTTGTATAAATTCAAATGTTGTTATTGTTGCTATTTTTAAATCAGTATTAGGCTCACTTCTTAAAATACTTTGGAATTTTTTTCTTTTCACCTACGATCTGAAAAATTTAAACAGCATCGGAACTATCGCTTTTTAGAGGTTTAGTGGTAATTCCCATGTAAAAAAATCATCAGAACTGGGTTGGTTGGGTTTTTTTTGGGGGGGGGGGGGTGGAGAGGGAGTGGTGGATAACTGAAAACATTTTCTATTTCTTCTATGGAAAAATATCTGTTTATGCTTTATACTTCTTTTAGAGTCAATTTAAGTAAATTATTGCACCTAAATTTTAAAATTTATTTGCAAAATATTGAGAAGTCATATAGTCTCTGATATTTTATTTTCCTCAATTTTGTGGTTATTCTACTTTATTTTGTGAATTGCATTTTAGGCTTTTATCTTTAATAATTCAGCTACTAGTTTAACCATATATTTTTTGTTCCTTGTCGCTCAATTTTTTAACTTATTAATTTCTGTGGTTCCTTCTTATTTCTTACATTCATTTTGTTGTCCCTTTTTACAGCAGATAACTGATTTTTGTAGTCTTTATTATTTACTTACATAAGAACTTAAGGCTATGAATTTTCTTTGAACATTGCTTTAGCTATATCCTATCAGCTGTCATAGGTACTGTAGTGTAGTTACCAGTTTTTTACATATTCTGAAATTTGTTTTCGTTTCCACTTTGACCCCAGAATTGAGACATTTTCCTTCAGGAGGTAGGGAATTTTATTTTCTGATTTTGTTCACAATTTTAGTTTTGTTGCTTTGTGATCAGACAATGTTTGCTTTGCTATTTATACATCTGGAGACAATTGTGGTTTCTTTGGTTGCACAGGATGTGATCAGGGTAGGGGTTCATGGTTATTGGAAAATCACATTTTCCCTCTATTTTTATGAAATAGAACTTAATATACAGTACATAAATCTACATTATTATTTCATTCTTCTGTATATCTACTTTTTTTTCACTTCATCTAATCACAGACTCTAAGTGGTGAAATATTATTGTGTTTCCATTTTTCTTTGCGTGTCCTATATTTTTTATACGTTGATGCTATGGTATTAGTGTATAGAGAATTATAACAATTATATATTCATTGCAAATTTCATCCTTCAGCATTACAAAGGACCTTTCTTCATCTTATTTACATAATTATTTTGGCCTGAATTTTTTCTCGTTTGATATTAATACCATGTTTTCATCTAATTTTTCTGTTTATATTGGCATGGCATGTCTTGGCCTATCCTTTCAATTTTTCTAAATCATTTGGATATATGCATTCTTTCCTTATTTCTAACATAAGCAGGAATCCTTCTAATGTTTTCCCAGAAAGCATGATTATGGGCTATATACAATAGTGGCTCCCAATCGGGGATGATTTTGTCCACCCCCCCACCAGGGGGTTATTTGGCAATGTCTAGGGACATTTTTGGTTGTTATAACTGAGGGTGGGTGATGAGGTACTACAGGTATCTAGTGGGAATAATCCAGGAATGTTGCTAAACATCCTGCCATGCACAGGACAGCCCCCCACCTACAAATCCGGCCAAAGAATTATCCAGCTCAAAATGTCAATAGTGATGAGGCTGAGAAACCCTGATACACAGACTGAATGGTTTTGTTCTGTGATCCAAATGGAAATCATTAGTCTTTTAATAGTTGATTTTAGATGACACATTATTGCTATGATAAATATATTTTGTCTTGATTCTGTCATATGTTTCTTTGTAGTTACTGTTTTTTCAGTCTTTCACTGTGTGGTCTATTTTCTTTTACATGTTTGTAGTTCTTATAATATTTATGAATACAGTTTTTAATTTGTTTTAATGATTACCTTTATAGCTATATCTGTATAAAATATCTTTGGTCCTCTGATTTTGGGGGCTGTATCAAATAGTTTCCTACTACGAGCAATGAAAAAAGTATCATGTTTTCTCTTCCTCAGCATTCCATCCTATTCTTCCCCAACTTGATTTTGGTCAATGGTATTGTATTTCTTAATCTTTTCCTTTGTACTACTAAGTGGTTATATTTCTACAAGTTGATTTATCAGTGGTAGGTAATATTCATTAATTCACAGCTACTATAGATGAACAGATAATCACGTATTTTATTTTCCTTCCACTTTCCCCTCCTAATTTTATTGGTTGTATTATTGTATTATTTTTACCATGACATACTTGCTACGCAAAGTATGGTCCAGAGACCAGCAGCATCAACATCAGCTGGGAGTAATTAGAAAGATAGAAACTCAGTTGTCACCCAGACCTAATGTTTCTGAATTTGCATTTTAACCAGATTCCTAGGTGATTTTTATGTACCTTAAAGTTTGAGAATCACTAACCTATAAAATTTACATTCTGGCTGTCACTCTACTTTCCATGTTAGTTTTAGTCTTAGTTCTATTAAATATATGGGATGTTCACTGCCAGTCCTTTGGCTGTGCTCCTCCAAGTTATCTCTTGCTATCTTAAAGTTCATTTTCTAGTAATTTCCTCTAGAAGCGTTCACTGTAAGAATATACCTAGACTTCTTGTATTTTCAAAACAGTTGATTTATAGTCTAAATACCAGAAGGAGAGTGTGATAAGCTATAAAATGCCTCACCCATATTTTCTTTCTTTAAGTATCTAGTAGATTTAATTGTATTATCTTTGGGGATTGATGATTGCCGTGTAGAAATGTGAGGCCAGACTGATTTTTAATCCCTTAAAAATGACAGCCTTTTTTTTGTCTGACTGTTCAAGCCCTATAACTTTGCTAGAATGTTCTTGGTGTTGACTGAAATGGGTCAATTTTCTTGGCCCTGGTGCCCATTCAATAGGTAAATTCATCCTTTCAAGAAAATTTTCTCAAATTGTATCTCTAAATAGTTGTTTCATTTCATTAGTACTGTGTTTCCTTTCATAAGGAATCCAAATAAACACAAGGTAGGTGTCCTTTCATGTCTTCTATTTCTACCATCTTCTTTCTGACCCTTTTTATCTCTTTCTTTATATCCAGTTCATTTGCTTATCTTATTTCTACCCTCTGTGTCCTTATCATGGCCTCCACAGTGTCTCTTGGCCTTATGATGCTTTTCCCCTTTCACCTTCTCGTCTGTATTTCATTATTTTACTTTTACTACTTTCCTGAGCTCTTCCAGCTCACTTTACATTCTTCCTGCCCCCTCACCAATTCTTTCCGGAATTCTTGCATTTCTGCATTGTGGTTTTTCTCTAAAGAGATGATTTTTTTTCTTTAATGAATGACATCACATTTATTCACACTTTTCATCTCTCCCAGCAACATTGTTCTAGTGATTTTTTTTTGGTCACTAAAGGATGATGCTCTTTTCCTCCTTTTAAAATTTTACTTTTTATGTATGCTGTATCCGTTTTGTGTTTTTACATTTGCATCTGTGTATTGTATGAGTTGGGGGTTTCTGGAAGAGCTGTTTGTAAGAAGTTGCTGTATATGTGAAGAAATCAGGTATGCCCCAGGCTGGTTAGTTTTCACAGAATCTCTTGTCAGATAAAGCCAGGCAACCTCCTGCTAACGTGGCTTGTGGGTATAATCCATGGCGCCCCCGCATCCTCAAGCATCATCAGCTTTCAGGGGAGGAAGACTCTGTCACCTCCCCATTCAACGCCCCCAACCCCATCTTCGAACCCTCTTTGCAGAGAAGAATCCAACCATTTTCCCTCAGGGTGTGTCCCTGACCACAGGAAGTATATTTGTTTTGGAGAATTATGGCACCTGGTACTGTTGGTTCTCTCTCCTCCATATTCAAACAGTTCCTCCAAACAGTTCCTGGGCAAACACATTTCCTATTGGCCACTCTGGCACACATTCTAGAGTCTGTATTCCAGTTCATCTAAAAATACCAGCTAGGTTTTTGCTTTCCTTTCTCCATGTTGCTTTTTTTAAGGTTTCTAAGAAGACAAAGGAAAAACGTTGAGTTCATAGGCATATGTTCCTAGCAAAATTCTTCTCATTGATTTTTAAGAACACTTTTAACATTAAGAGTAACACTGTCTTTTATAAGCTTTCCAAATTTTACCTTTGTTCGCCTTTTCAGTTTTTTGCATAAATAAAATTTTAATTTCCATGTCATCAGAGCTATTTAATCTTCCTCAATGTCTCCTTTCTTTGCTTTTATGCTAAAATGGCTTTCTCTGTACTGAGATTATAAATTGGTACCACATCTTGCATCTAGATATTTCTTCTGGATTTAATTTTTACGTTCCACTTTTTAATTGATCATAAATATATGTTCACATATTGTGTGAGGTAGAGTTCTAAATTATTTTTTCATTTTAATTATTGCAGTTTTGTAATGTGTTTAGTACAACTTCTCCGTATCACTTTGTCAAATTAATTATCTTTGTATGTTTAAGTTTTTTTCTGAAAAATAATTTCCAGTTTGGAGATATTTACCCTCTATATTTATAGATATAGATATAAACATAGGTAAACCTTTCTAATTAATTCTTCATATGACAAATAATCATTACTTCCAAGAAAATACAGGTAAGAGGAAAAAAATCAGGTTCCATTAAAAAAAAAACATACACACACAATGAGGTTTAATGATTCATGTGTATGGAAATTAAAAATAAAACCAAGATGGTGAATGGTTTAGAACTATTTTTTCCTCTACCTTCCTTTCTCCATTGACCTTCATTCAAATCCCATAACTTTACTCCTCTTTCTATTAATAATCATAACTTGGGGAAAAAATAATGCTTTATTAATTCTCAAACAAGTGTAATTTTGAATCTCAGTATATTCTCCTAAACTAATTACTTAAGTTTTTTAAAAAATAAATCCTTCTAATAATTTAAATCCTTGAAAAAAATAGGAGAAAAAGTAACTTAAAGAAGTGAGTAGAAAATAAAGCAAGAGAACTGTGTGAAACACAGATCATATCAGATAATATTTAATGCAGTATAATGGATTGCCGCCAAAATAAATAATAACAACAGCAGTAATCATAAAGTAATAATAATTAGTCATGGCAGGATTTCACTGGCTACCATTGATTGAGCTCTGGCTTGCCAGCCTTGTGCAAAGCTCATATAGCATGTTATTTAATTTCTCATAAATACCCAGGAGGCAGGCAGTTCAGTTCCATAAAAAAGGAAGCGGAGCTTAGGGAGGCTAAGAATGTGCCTTGGGTTAGGAGGTGGGGAGGAAGGATCAAACCCAGGTCTGCCTCATTCCACAGCCTCTTCACTTAACCACTGTGTTTGCTTAAGGGAATTGTTCAGGGCAGTATCTCAGGAAAAAGCCTGTCTGGAGAAACTGGCTTCAATGGGCAAAGAGACCAGTAGGCCATAAACTGGAGTTTCCAGCCATTCCCAGAAGCTTACTGGGGGTGTACAGTTGTCATGCGTCACAGAGCCAGCACTGGAATCCTCCTCCCTTCTCCTTCCCCAGCATCGTGGACTGGCTACGGGAAGCATGGCCACAATGGCCCCTAAGTGCGCTGTTCTAAGAATATACAAGATGGGAGTGGTTAAGGCATGAGATCAGGAAACAGCAGCAGGCAGGCAAGTTAGTTAGAGAGCCGTCAATCATTCATCAGACATTCAAGAAATATTTATTAAGAGCCTACGCTGTGCCAAACACACTTAGAGCACTTGGGATTCAGCAACAAACAAAACAGACAAAGATCCCTGTCCTCCTGGAGCTTGCATTCAAGTGGGGGGAGATAGACCAAAAAAAAAGTCAACAGCCAATTAGGTAGTAGATCAGACTGTAGTAAACGCTACACAGAGAGAAAATGATTAGGGGAGATAGGACAGTGGGGGTGAGAGGTAGGGAGTAAGTGTTAGGGAAGGTCCCATCAAAGCAGTGAGGACTGTGCAAGGCTCATTCAAATGCCGAGGGCTTTGGAAGTGGTGGAAACGCTTGCTCTATTCTAATCTCTTTCCCTGTGATAATCGCTAACATCCTTATTGGCACCAATGTTATCATAATCATCATCGAGATGATATTATTATTATTATCATTATTATTGGCTATCATTTATAAAGCTATTATGGCGTGTCAGACACTACGATGCAAACCATTTTACAAATATGATTTCATTTACTTAGCATCCATTTCACGTTGTCTTTTATTTCTCTGCATTTGGCACTTTGGTACATTCCTGTTTGGCCCATGACAGTGGTCTCACAATCACATCCTTCGTATTCCTCACGGGGCTTTGCACACCCCAGGCCCTCAAGCACAGCTCACACAGAGCATAGGCACTCAGAACATATTTGCTGATGACTGAAAAATACAGTTTCATAGACAAACAGTATGAGGATCAAAACTATGGATGGAGAAATCAAACGGCAGGGACCTGTGTGCACAATACCAGGAAGCTGTGGGAAGGAGGGCAACCTGTCCTCAGCAGCGAAACAAAAGCAGAAGCCTCACTGACCACCCATTCTTCGCACTCCCCCTTTCCGCCTGTTGCCATTTTCTTTTCTTTTCCTCCTTCTTCCCCTCCCACCCCTTTCAACGTTTCACTTTCCAGGGATGCTGCCTGAACTGCTCCCAAGCAGTCTGTGCTCTCTCATAATTGATAAATGGAGGTGTTTTCCAATAACCTTATAAATCACAGCATGCAAATGGTTACAGTCGGGATGGGGAAGACGGACTCTGCTGGGTTACAGAAGCCATAAGTACCTTGAAAATAAAGAATAACCCTTGCAAAATGACAAAGATAATTTCTTTTAGCATAATTGCCTGGCTAGGTATTTGCCATGAAATTACAGAAGAAGAAAAAAAAAATAACCAGACACCAACAACAGATACTCTTATTTTAAGAGAACAAAAACGCATGATGTATTCCAAAACAGTTTGTGATCATCAAATTACATAACCTGTTATGTTTTATACCTAAATGGCTTATTTTTCACTGTGTTTTATCCTGTTTGCTGCCTTGAGTTCTCTCAGAAGCAGGTAGAATATGAATCTTCAATTAAATTTTTTATCACATAAGAAAAAAAATCACAAGCCAAAGCCAAAGAGGTCAAAGTATAAAATTGCTTGGGTATTTATCATTCTGAGATACAAAGAGTTAACTTTTTAAAATATATGACCTCTATCATTGTGGAATCATTATTTTTGATTCAGTACTTAACATTCATAAGCGGGGCTTCTTTAATTTTGTGGGAAGCTTTGCTAACTATTAAATATTTCCAAGATGGTTTACAGCCAAGAATTGTGGATTTTTGTATACAGGATGCTATTGTTATGATTTAACCTAAAGAAAGCCAAATTAAAACTGATTTACTAAATAGGTTACGGATAGCATACTTATTCACGATTTCAACCCTATTTCATGCTTAGACAGGCAGATCTTAATCATACACAAAAGAATACAAATGTTATTAGCATGATAATAATTATTTAGAAGGTGTCCTCTTTAAAAAAAAAATTAAACCAGTATTGTCATTCGTGCAGCTACATTTTTCAACAGAATGACAGCTTTACTAGTCATAGATACGTTCAAAGTACATATACAATATTCAAAGCTGTATAGCAGACATGTTATCTGCACGAGCTGGGATATGTAGTGCCAGCAACGCACTGCACACTAATCATTATGTCTTACCCACGGTACTACATGCAAATACAATCCTTTGTGACATTTTGTCAAATATTTTGAGGATTCTATACTCCTTATCACACCTCCATCCCTGTATCCTCATCAACAATCAGGCACCCAGAAATCAGTTCCACGGATGGCACGGACTCTAGCTAGTCACACACATAACATCGTGCCAAATTAATGAAAAGAAAATTAAAGATTTACATATAAGTGGCAAACAGGCAGGGTACAGGCGAGGCAAATTCAAGTTCACATTTACCGCCTTCCTGAGCTGTGTACGGAAGAGGCAGCCCTGGGAAAAGCAACTTCACCCTGGATTTGTTTAGTAAGAGATGTAAACATTACATATAGTATCCAGCATATGACATGATGGATAAATCAATTTAAAGGTCCTGCATTTGGAAAACCTACAGCAAGGGTCAATACCCATTGTCAATGAGTGCATATATGATCTGATGGAGAAAATGTAGAAACATTTCAGGACTCAAGAGTTGGCTACAGTACAAGCAATGCATTTTTGAACATTGATTTGCCAGAAGTGGATCTGTTGTCTGTTGCTCCAGGCTGGCATTTTTAATTATTTCTGGGACAAATGGATCCGTGATACACAGAAAATCTGTAGGGCTTCTTGTCAAATTAATAAAATAATAATGAAAGTGGTCATCTCAGATTGCAAACTGTCAAAAATCCTTGAGAGATCTATAGTCATCTTCATGGCTAAGCAAACTTACACGCTCCTTCATGCTATTTTAAATCCTAAGTGCAGTGACATAAACTAGATTGCAGAGTGTCCATTGTATACAATGACACCTACTGTGACAAAACCCGACTACGTTTAATGACCTTTTTAAATCTTATACCTAGAGTCCATAAAAGCATTGTAATTCAGTTGTAAAACACACTTTAATAATCAAAATGCAGCTGTTAAAATAGCATTGCTCATAATTCTAACTTGAGGCAAATTTTTTTTGTCTTTAATGCAGAAGAGCAGACCAGAGTTTAAAATTCCTATGAGGTCACTATTGGCCATTACAGTGTTTTTTTGCAACTTAATAATAGATGTTTTAAAGTTTAAGTGCAGCCTCAGGCACTCATAAGCATTTATTACAAATCGCTGGTTGCCTCCGTATGCAGAGAGGAATAACATTTACATACAGTAGCACGGATTAATAAGATAAAAAATTTGAGAAAGCCGTCAGTCAGGGAGCGAAACTGGTGCTAATAAAGCCCACTATATTCTTCGGAAATATCAAGCCGTCTGTTCCAATATTTTGCCATTCCCCATGAGGTATACAAATCCAAATCAGATAAGTCTCAAGCAATGCCAAAGACATGCTGCTCTGCTCTCCAGTGGCACCCGGCTGAATCTTTTATTTATCTTCAGAGCAATTGTACATTCTAGTAGACTAAAGACTGAAATAAACTGAACATCACTCATCAGAAAGTTTCATAAAACAGGCCCTCTCCTTCCTTGTTTGCTAAACCATGATTAGTGAGAAAAATGCACTGCAAAGTATGTATCATGGTAAGGAAATATAATAGTAGGCATGGGACCTCGGAAAGCAAGGGCTAGTTAAACAGAACCACATCTTGCCGGAGTTTAAAATGATGCTCATGTGAAATCAGACCTTGAGGAGATAAAATTGCTTTAGGAAAGGAGACCACCACAAACCTTGCCGGTCCTCCCTTTTTAAAGTGGCTCAAACCCAAAGGTGCAGGGGAAAGCGAAAACAAAATAGCACACATAATTTCACGCGATGATTAAATTGCAAAGATCGTTGTTATAGCAAATCACTGTGTCACTCTCCCAAACTGCAGCATAACGAAACTGCACGTAAAATCATTTCTGCCCCTCGGAACACTGCTAATTAAAAAGTACAGCCGTTAGTGTTCTGATTGGGGATGAGGCTGCCCGTTATTTCCAGCCCAAGTGAACATTGATAAAGGAAATTTATTTATTTATACATAATTATTATTGTTACCCTACTGAACAGTGCTGGGGATTTAGAGAAATGAGACGCCACGGTTCTAATTTTTCTTCAAGAAGTCTGCCATATTAACTCCATTGAATAATTACTGAAAAGTAATACACTCGTGTAATATTACCTTATGCAAAATTGCATTAATCAAAAAGTGAGCCTGCTGCAATCAAGTAATTTGGGGGTGGGGAAGGCATACATGCATAGCATATTTTCCTCAGGACTTATTTTCCTTACAGCAGGGTATTAACTAATAGTTTTGTAGCCATGATCCCATGAAAAAAGGTAAGTAAATCAGAGGGGGGAAAAATACAGCCCTGGTTTTACATAGAAAGGGCCACATAAATGGCAAAGGAATGACCAGTTACTATCTTGACAGCCACCTCAATGGCTCAGATTCTGTACACAATAAAATAAATCCTGCCTGACCTCTCCAAGGAGCCAGACCATTGTTCCCCACACGAAGAAGTAAATGTAGATGCTTAATTACACCCAGGCAGCTTTATAGAACATGGGGCTTAGGATACTAAATGAACAGTTTCCTGTTGCAGTAGGCTTTCTTTGGAAACTAAGGAAAAGGAAAAAAAATGTATATGTGGGGTAGATCATTCCAGGTGTGCATGAAACGTGGGAAATGAGTAAGGGTTCTTGTGCATACATAATGTCTCATAAATACCAGAATCCTAACAGCACTAATGCAAGTGCAATCATTTTTATAGCCTTTTGTCTCGTAAGTTTGGCTGGGAAGAGTGGAAGGTGTCTCTCGGATTAGAATGTAGCCCTGTGCCATCACCGGGGGCGAACAGCATTCATTAGAAATGTGTATTTCACTTCTTTATTTTTAAAAGGCCTGGTGGCAGGGTGGCCGGCTGGGCTGCTGGTTATTTTGTTGTTGTTGTTTGGGTTGTTGTTTTTGTTGTGTTCTTCTTAGTGGCCGTGGCTGTGAAGTGTGGTTTCTTCCACCAGCCTCTCCCAGGCTAGCTGTGAATAGTGCCCATTTTGAGATTAGGAGATTAGGTTATTCATCACTTGAGATGCTCCCCGCTGTGCCGCTACTATCAGAGCGCAGCCAAATCAAAACATCTCTGGAAGGCATTTCAGAATAATTGAATGCATCATAATTTCCCTATTAATACATATCTCATATTACAGATTATGCATGAAATGTTCACATTATCTGTTACTTTTTGTTAACGTCGTGCTCCTTGCCAGTAAATTTAATACACAGAGTGAATCAGCATGCTATGATGAAGGGATAGGTTACTGATAGCCATTTTTTTTTTTCAGGATTCAGTAGAAAATTAAAGTAAATCGATCATTTTATAGCCCCGCTGGAATGGCTACAAGGGCATGTTGTTAAGCAAATGGTAATTTAAATGTACTGTGTAATTTTTCTACGCAATTTACTGAAGGCAGATTTTATTTCTCAGTTAATATCAGATGCTCTTTATCTGTTAGTGCATGATGTATCTGTGATAGACAAATTATTAATCTATGTTTTAATCAAATGCTGCAGCTTGACAACTGGTCATGTAGGTACTATAGGAGTTAAATCCTGTACCCTGGAAGAATATGACTATTATTAATATCTAGAAAAAGACAGATGATTAATTCCGTATTCACTTGTATAAAAAGCGTGAACTAAATTCTAACAAAAAGTAATCAAAGTAAATCCTAATGAAATTTAATAAAAATGTCCACATCTCATAACAAAAAGTTCTATTTGGTATTTTCAAATGGATTATACATTTGCATTCCATGAAAGTTCTGGCCAGAGGAAAAAAAAAGATGTCCTTCTTTTTTTTAACATTTTGGCAATATTTTCGATGTAATATGGAAGTATAAAACTAAGCACTGAAATATAATAAACATTTTAAGACAATTACATGTAGCTCATGGTGAAAACTTGCCTTCTTTGACAAATGCAAATAGCGAATAATTATTTTTTTTTCTTTTTTTAAAAAAAGCACTTACCCTGTATGTTAGGGTAGTTTCAATTTTATAATAAATCAAAAGTTCCATATTTTAAGACAAATAAAAATACATGAAAGAATCTGTGTTGCTGACACCCTACATTTTTATGAAATTAAAAAAGCAAAGGAAGGAGGGCCCCATTTACCCTTCAGGTTGCTAAAGTAAAGGCAAGATCTTCCTGCTGCTGGTGTACAAAATGTATTATTGTCATTAATGAAAAACTTAATGGGCCATTTTCTTATATATCAATTTACGTTTTACAATTTGAGTATACAAATGATATGTACAGCAGAGAGCTGATTATTTTTGCTCAAGGAAATAGTTTTAATGTGTTTTTATGGACATCAAATGTTGTGAATAATGATGCATCCACAGAATGCAAATAGGATGACAGCTCTTAGGCTGTGATCAACAGTCCTTGGATAAAAGGTCTGCTGGGACAATAATGTTCTGTGGAGGGCCTAAACAGTAAAAAATGGGAAAGAAGGAGGACACGGAATATTCAAAAGGTAGATCAGCAGATGGGATTTGGAGTATGTCACTCACATACAGACAGCAGATAATACTCCCAGTATTAAGAGAAAAATGTATTTAAAAGAGAATGTGTCTGTGTAGCAGTGGACTGCAGATGGAAAGATATTGCTGATTCTCACTGATAAAATCAATCTCTGAAATTAGATATGGCCCATGGTATAAGAAATGAATTTTAATAACATTAATACTAAAGTCTCAAATACCTTTGGTTTACTAACTCCTGTGTGGGGATCACTTTTCCTTACCACTTAAAGGCAGTCACTGCTGTAGACAAATAGACATATCTCCAGGAATGCTATACAACAGAGTTCTTTCGAGGAGATGTGAAGAACAATTTGACACAAACTGAGTCTCTTTTCCAAGAGGCATGGAATAATGTCAGATCTGCTGTGAGACCACAAGTATTGTCCCAGAAGAGCAGCCATTCCCTTTACTGGTCATTGGAATTTGTGGGCAGGTGCCACTGGCACTTTATAGCCCTACCTTCCTTCCCAGTATGCCTGAACCCATAAGGATAAATGAGCATCTTGGTGACCAGCCAAAGCCACACATGCCCACCTACCCACCATTCCAGAATTGACCTCACCAATTTCTACCTAGAACTGGAGTGTTACAACATCGACCTGTACACACACACACACACACACACACACACACACACACACACACACACTCAGGCTATGCCAGCAGAATGCCAATACACTCAGGCTATGCCAGCAGAATGCCAATACATCTGTAGAGAAGTGAAAAGCTTAGTTAATCGTTCATTTCCCCTTTTCATCTGCGTACTTGGGAAAGGGGACTCAGTATTCTTCCATCAGTGGGAACTCTCATTAAAAAAATTTTTTAACAAGAAAAAAATAGAGGTGAGGCTGAGTTACCTACTTATATGGTTGATAAATATCTAGGGAGCTAAATATGAGTAAATTTGAAGGAAATGCTTATAAGACCATGTAAAACAAAATGTTTTGTAAACATTTTTGAACCTGTTTCTTATGAATTTGAAAGAGATAGGCGCCACAAACAGAAGCCAGCATCCATGATAAGCTGCATCAGGAAAAATTAAATTAAATGGGAAAAAAATCCTATACCATTTCCATTTCTTAAAAACATTGGGATTTCTCAAACCAATAACAATAAAGCAAGACTGGAAAAGTGTATTATTATATGCCTTCAGTATATAATAAGAGAAGCTGAATGTAAAGAAATACCTACCCATATGTGAATATAAATAAGCCACATAATGCAGATGGACAAATTGCTCTCCAGAATGAAATACAGTGATGGAAGTGGAAATGTATTGCTCTGGGAATCAAGGATTCTCAAATCTTTATTTTTAATTTTTCTTCAACAATGCAAGAATTGACAAATTGGCAAGGATTTTGTTCCAAGATTTCTTTCTTATATATTTCTTTCACCACTTCCTCCTCTGCCATCCAAGAGCTCACCTTTAAGTGTTGCCTTTTAGCCAAAGATAAGCAAAGTTTCCTGGGCTGCTCTCACAAACGCGGCCTAGAAACGTGCACAGTGAAAGCAGACACAACCACCATGAAAATAAATCCCACCTTAGAAACCTCCTTTCCCCAAACAAGCACAGTTACGAGTTGCAGGAAATGGGGGGACCCATATGCCTGTATTGAAACCAAGATAACTGGAATTAGTTGAAATTTGAAACACTGAGTACAAAAATAATTAAATTTGGAAAGGCTCCTAGAAAAGTATTTAAGCTCCCAACGTGGCTCCAAAGAGAGCGTCCTTCCCACCCACCTCTATCCAAAACAAAGTTACTTCTTTAACTTCTTCCTCTGGTCTGGAAACCAACGTGCCTACATCCTTATATTTGAGTTGATTTTCTCTGCCAAAATCCAGCATAGTGCCTTTAGGCGCACATAGGAAATGAAGTAGGTTGGCTCTGCTATCTTTAGCTATCCTTCTATGCATGACTAGAAGCTGAAGAGAGTTAAATGACCTCATATGTATATGAACTAATTGTACAATAAAACTGTTTTCTCCTAAAAAAACCCTATAAACATGGTGTGTGTATATATATATATATATATATATATATACACACACACACACACATATACATACAGATACATATATGTGATTTTCAATCCTGACATGTAAGCATAAGTTTAAATATATATATATATGTATGTATGTCTCATTGCAGAGGTCATTCAGTTAATGAAATTTTATTATATAGCTTAAATATATTATTTTTAGTATAGTTGAATATACTATCTTCAGTATAATTTAGAATTTATCCAGTGCATTTTCTCCACCTGATTAGCCAAGAAATCAAAAGTGCCAATAGACCCTCAGTATTCTGTCAAGGCTGGTATACATGATTTGAATTTCAGCAAAAGTTGTGTTTCACCTTTCCAGTCTAGATATAAAAATCTCACTCTGACTTTTTCTATAAAGAAAGTGGAAGTGGTCATCTTCTATGGAATCAGGCATCACTTGAAAAAATCCAACAGTCAAAAGATTTTAACTCAGAAAGCCAGAAAATGATGAAATAACTTGTCCCAATCACCCAAAGGAGTCACCATTTTACAAAAGTATCCAATGCCTCTTTTTTCCCATAAATAAGGTTATAAAATTAACAGGATCAAAAAATGTTAAAAAAGTCACCTATTATCCCTAACATACAAAAGAACCTACATTATTTTTTCCACATCGTCCGGTTTCCAAACATACATACATTTTACATATTGTAGACAGCATATGCATCAAACTTTTCCACTTAATGCTATGGATTAGGCATTCTTCTTGCTTATCATAACTGGTCTTCAAAGAGACTATCTTTTTAATACATAAATAATTTTTAAATCGGAAGCAGTACAGTCATTTTGTTTTTAAAGAGGAAGATTTTACCCTCTGACAGAAAATAAAGAAGTCAAGGTCAGAAGGATCATATTTGAAAGCTTAATCTCCCTTGAATTGATGTCAGTACCTGTGATCGACCAGGCTTCTTACTTAACAATGAACTGAGGGTCCTAGCTTGGAAGGCAAAACTTTTATTTCACTCATACTCTCGAACTGTAATAGTACTAAACCAGCCAAGATCACCAAGAGGTACAGAGGTTGCCGTTACACCTGTCTATACCTAAGGGACAGTGCTTCTCCCAACAAAAGACTTCTCCAGCAACAAAAAAATCATTTGCAAATTCCAAACTCTCTTTCTGTAGCTGTTCTCCAGGATAATGAAGCTTTACAGCAGCCATGACCATTTGTGGATACATTTTGTAGCCAAATGAAAAATACATGGAAAACATCTCACAAAAATGGACCAAATCAATAAAGTAAATAAACGCTTCTCTTCAGCACTCAGCAGGTACAGCCTTATTTTCCCACCATTCTAAAGTAAATCAGCAACCTATCTTGAAAAATAAAAAGAATATTTTACCACAAATTGACTGCATTTAATAAAATGCCAGCTCTCCTGCCCAGACAGAGAAAATTTGAAATCAATAGTCAAATTCCCCATCTTCTTTTAAGTGAGAGAAACTAACATACAACTTTATTGTTGCCTCATGAATTATCCCATGGTTCTTCACACTGTGGTAAGAACCCTGCCAATTCTTCACTTTTCAGGTAAAGAAGAAAGACAAAGCACAGGAAATAAATCAACAAATGACTGTCTCCTTTGGCAAACAGACAGATTAAAAAGAAAAATAATTTCCTTTTTAAGAAAATCAGGACACCAATACTTGAAGTGTATTGTTAGAACGTATACTATCATTTTTTAAATTGAGAGAGTTTCCTCTCAAATGGATTTTTGTAGCACTTTCTCTAAAAAAAAAAAAAAAAAAAAACACCATTCAGTGTTGAATTAAAGAAAAAAAAAAAAAGAAGCATTAGCAGCTTAATATGGTGCTTCAACCACCATGAGGGGGTACTTTCAAACTGGCACAAAGATGCACACTTGGGCAAACAGAAACTGTGGGCAATGTTTTAAGACTCCAACCACCATGGTAATGCCTCGGTCAAGTAAGCCTGGTAAGAAGAATGCTCATGAAGGGCCAGAGTTTCCTGGTCTCTGTTGATGGGAATTTGCATGTGTAGAAAGGTCCCAGGGCAAAATCTGTGGCACTCCGGTGCCCCCTTGTGTCCAATTTTGCACCAGCATGAACTACACCAGGCCTGTGTAGAAAAGTAGAGCTGGGATTTCTTAAATCCCACAAGAGTACAGGGTGGGGTGGGGTGGGGAAGGATTGAAATGTTCTACCTCTGTGTCTGTGAAAAAGTCAGTTGCTGGTGCAATGAGAGATTTCCACGCTGCTGCTTTCTCACAACACTTCCAATGCCCTCCACCTGAACCCCTTGGCTGAATTTCACCTGGTGATAAACCAGAAAGAACAGTCTTGTATCCTTGGCTCCCGGACCCCCAAAACAAGGAAAATCATTTTAGATCGAAAAATGCTATGTGCTTATTACCAAGATACATAAAAACTGGAAATAGTATTTCAAGTCTTTTTGATAGAGTCTTGCTTGGCCATGAATCTCTCCCCAATTTTGAGTCTTGCCAGATTATTTTATACATTTTCCATGACAGTAACTATTTCATTCCTCATCATTATTCTTTTTTCCATATGCAAAATGACTCCGTAGAAAAATGGGTCACCAATGGATGCAAGAATGTAACTACATTTATCAGCTCCATTCTCACCTACGCACACCTGAAAGCATTAAAAACCAATTCCACGTGTAATAAAGCTTGGAAAATTTTCAAATTCAATGTTGGGTTGAGGGCGAAGGACAATTCCCCCCATAAATACGAATTTGCTTCTGATGTTTATCTCTGTAGATGGTTTGACTGAAGATCCAGAATTGGATTGCAGTTCTGTCTGCTAGAATTACCCGGGACCCATCTATTCCTTCTCAACACATTTATTCACACAGCTCCAAAGACATTCCAAAGTGGAGGCCGCATGCTTTCTCTGATGGAAACGACTGTTGGAGGTTTCAAACTTCATATTGTATCAAAGGATGGGAGGAGAAGGGAGCCAGTGATAAATCAGAGAAACAAAAGGCAGGGAAAGTAAAGCAGTGAGAAGGGAAGCACATGGATGGAAAAGGGGAAGAGAAGAATGTGAATCAGGCCACAGATTTCCATGAAAATGCCTTTTCTGTCTCAACTGGAAATAGAGTACAATTGTTGACTCCCTTTCACTCTTTTTTCTGGAAATCATTAGAAATACACGTGGGAATTACAGGGCTGCACGTATGGCTGTCTTTATGCTGTTGGTAACACAGTGGTTCCTGTGGATGATGGATGTTCCTGTGTTCACCTTCAGAGGCAGGTAAACCCCGGGTTGTCGCACCACCGCTGCTGCTCAGTGAATCCCTCCTGTGAATTCCCCCGTGCATTTCCAACAGTATGAAGAGCGAAACCCTTTGGTGACTCTTCAGGATAGTAAACTACTGCTGAATAACACTTCCATTGGACACTTTCATCCAAAAAAAAAAAAAAAACAGGCTACGGATTGAGGAAAGAACAATGATTTTTTTCTCCAATCTCAATCACAGCCTCCTTCACATCTTGCAACAAACGGATTTTATGATTTCCATCTTCATCTGCTGTTAATAGTGCATTTACTTGGCATGCTTTTCTTTTGATCAGAATGGTTTGTTCCCTGTGCCCCGTGCCCCTGCAACTAGTGACATTTCCACTCTAGGGAGGGTTGCAAGTCTCCTGGGGAATAGTAACTGCTCAAATAGGGACTGAATCTATCACCTTGACCTTTATCCTGGTACTTTTCAACCCAGGATTTGCCACTGTGTCTTGACACAGTGCCTTACCTAGAATACTCGCAAGGTAAGGTCAAAAGTAATGTGTTCTACTATTAGTAAAGTGTAAAAGTGTGTAAGTTGATTTTCTTTTCTACAGACATAAACGAGTGTAGCTTCAAAGGTATCCATGAAGTAGAAATACTGTAAATTGCATTTCAAGTTTTTGTTTTGGGAGATGAGAGAGAGAGGCGTGGGGTTACAATTGGTGTCCCTGCTTACCTAGAGCCAAGGACTCAATGCCTGAGCCCTTGATCAGGAAACACACTCAGGGATAACCACCAGGTAGAATATCTCCCAGAAGAGTTAAACCATTTTTTCCTCTGAAAGGGACCCTCAGCACGGAGTTGGCCTGGGAAAAGGAAAGGATCCTCAGTGACTGACAGCCCAGATGGAGAAGACAAGAACTACTCCAAGCGTCTAGTTTACATATTTGAAGTTGGAGAACCTGACAAAGGTATCACACACATTCTGCCTGGAAACATCTTCCCCCAGATCATCTCATAACCCATTCCCTTACTTCATGCAGGTCTCCTCTAAAAAGCTGCCTCTTGGGAATTCCCTGGTGGTCCAGTGGTTAAGACTCAGCGCTTTCACTGCCATGGGCCTGGGTTTGATCCCTGGTCGGGGAACTAAGATCCCACAAGCTGCAAGCCTTGGCCAAAAGGACAATCCCAACTCAAACACTCTCAATCCCTACACTCTACTTTATTTTTCTCTGTAGCACTTATTACCGCTTGATATTATACTATACTTGCTTATTGGCTATCTCCCCCCATGAATGTAAACTCCAGGATGATTTTTGTCCACTTGCTGTATCTCCAATGCACAGAAGAGTGTTTGCACAGTAAGTGCTCAGTAAATATTTGTGGAATGGCCAATAGATTGAACTTACCTCCAAGTAAGTATTCGCCACATGTAAACATGCCTTAAGAAATGCTGGAGAATCTCTGCTCCAGTCAACCATCATATGCTTCTCCAATCTGGGAGTGATATACCCAAGAGTACCCACAGCGGAAAGTGCTCAAAGCCCCAGGGTTAACATGGCACAGTATTTTGATTTATGAATCTCAAACTTTATCATGCATCTGAATCACCTAGAAAGCATGCTCAAAATGGGATAGCCAGGCCCCAGCCCTAGAGTTTCTGATTCAGTAAGTGGGTGCCTAAGAATCTGAATTTCTGTTAAGCGCCCAGATGATATTGACACGCTGGTTTGGGGACCACAGTTAGACATCACTTTCTCTCTGAAATCCAACAGCTATGGCAGCAGGGGATGCTTGTTAAGTACTTCAAGAAATTAGAACACAGACATATGGAGCCCAATATAAATTTTCCCTGTATTTTTAAAATAAAAAGGGGACTGTTAAGAAATGGTTTGCTTGCTGTGGGTTGACTCAGCATGGACCAAGAGTTTAACCCTCCTCTGTCATTAAGGATACGTGAGTGCAAATGGTTGAAGAGAACTGATGTAAGCCTTGTAGAAGTCAAGAGAGAAGTTTCATGAGGGCTCCAAGTTCTTGAATGGAGCGAATCTCTCAAGAGTTGATTCAGAAGGAAATGTCGGTGCCTGGTGTGGTGGGGAGGGTGAGGAGGCCCTCCATTAGGCTAATGTCAACTTTAAAGTGATCACAGGAAGCACAGTTGAGCCTGGCAGGTAGTGGCAGGCAGCCAGGAGACTCAGGGTTACCAGAGCTCACCACACAGAGTGCGGCTGTAAAGTCATGCTATCAGTTATCTGAGTCAGCCATCTGTGGGGTCTGTTGCTTTGAAATGGTCCTCTTGAGCCTTTGGTTTTCATCTTTCTCTTACAACAGGGAAAGAAAAGAATTGAATGTAGTTTAATGCTTTATAAAAAGGCAGGTCCTATGTTGTTCATATGGCCCTGGCTCACATCTCATTGCATAACTGTTGGGACGGAGCCTTAGCAAGACGGATACAGAGCAAGCTACCACCAAAATCCAAGGCGCAGGGTCCTCTTCTGGTTTCCGACTGTCAAGGAAATGAAACCCAGCCTTTCTGCATCAACTTACTCTGAATACGCTTCCCAAATGTACAGAGGGCACGAGCAGATGAGCCAAGGAAAGAAAAGGTTCAGCGTTTCTGGTAGGTGTTGGTTCTTTATCAAGTGATAGGAATAATTTACTGTGCACACATAAAGTAAAATCTTGGCTCTGTGTATTAAAATATAAATCTTTCAAAGGTCAAAGATCTTTTACAAGAAGGTAGTGCCTGGGATCAGTCTGGTACTTAGAACCATGAAACTCGTCCCTAGAGAGTCTCTTTAGGCTGGCTTTTCCTAGCTGTGGTAATCTACTGTCTACCTCCATATCCCTAACGTTCTTTCTGTACCCCCTACCCAAAATAAAAGCAAGGAATATCTTTCAAGGAGAGAGAAACCCATCTGTCCCTCTCTTCCATCCTAAAAGTGCTACTTAGGGCTTCCCTGGTGGCACAGTGGTTAAGAATCCGCCTGCCAATGCAGGCGACACAGGTTGGAGCCTCGGTCTGGGAAGATCCCACATGCCGCGGAGCAACTAAGCCCGTGCGCCACGACTACTGAGCCTGCGCTCTAGAGCCCGCGAGTCACAACTACTGAGCCTGCACACCACAACTACTGAAGCCCGCGCGCCTAGAGCCCGTGCTCCGCAACAAAGAGAAGCCACCGCAATGAGAAGGTCGCGCACCGCAATGAAGAGTGGCAGCCGCTCGCCGCAACTAGAGAAAGCCCGTGCACAGCAACGAACACTTAATGCAGCCAAAAAAAATAATAAATTAATTAAATAAATTTTTTTTAAAAAGTGCTACTTAGATCTTTTTGAGGTTTGGTTAGATTTGAAGCTGTCCTCATTCATGTGCTACGTTCTACCCCAAATCCTTCTAGCAGGAAGCGCCCTCCCGTTCTGAAATTTTATTTCTTTCTGTTACTCCAGATGTATGTGCCAATCAGTTTAGCTCCTGCCAGTTCTTGTTTATTAATAATGCTAACGAAAGAACTGAAATTCTACCAGATTTCAATCTCTTTTTTTTCATGCCTCAATAATGAGTCCTCAAAGAGATGAATCCTGATATTGTCTTCAGCAACTCAAAGGACTAGGTATGATCAGAAATTTGCCTGGCTTTTGCCTACCTTGTGCGAACTCAGGAGGGCTATTCGTACTGCTAACTGCCACTGTACATGTGCAGATAATTTGCATTTTCATTGTTCTTTATTTTATGTCATTAGTTATTCATGAGATGAATATCTCATTCAACAACTAATCTATAAAACTTTTGCTTTAAATAACAATGTGCCGTTTTTGTTGTAGGAGGTGGAATGGAAGATGGATGTCCCATTTAGAAATCTTGTACAAAGAACTGAAAAATGAATGACTTGTAGGCTCTTCCTTGCCATATGTAAAATCAGATCTCAAAGAGAGGGGCATTAGAGTTGGAAGAAACAGACTGTACTACATAGTCTGTACATATAAGGGCCATATTAGCCAGCTGGACCTACTGAGAAAGGTCCCTCACCAACCAGCCAAAGGGAAGGGAAGGTCAGGTTTAACCATACTACGTAATGAACCTGTAAATGACTAATTATCCCTCTCACCAAACAGCACAATCTGCATGTGAGGCGAAAACCAACACAGAAAGCATCTGAACTCATTTTTTTTTTCAGTTGGATATAGTCCAAGTTCCATACACATTGCTTTCTACTTTTCCCAATAAAGGCTCATGTCTATATTAACACAAATGGAAAAGAAAAAAAAATGCAAAGATTCCATGCTCTTTCTTGGTTTCAGGAAAGAGTACATTACTTCAGTAAAAACCATTCAAATGTGAATGTGAGGTCCCAGCTGTGGGGGGATTCTGTAAGCGTGTGCGTATACTGTATACTGCAGATACCTTTAGCTGTACATGCTTACTTATCGCAGTATGAATGTTGATATAGATAACCCCTAAATAAGTTAGTTTTAAAAACAGATCAATGATTTCATTTACCTGAAGGAGAGCATGGGGCTGCCACTATACTCAGAGGATTTCGCTAGAATCCCATTGTGGTCACCTAGGCCAGAGTTGCTTCACCTTGGAGGCAGTGAATTGCTAGGCCTTGACTTGCTTAGGAAAGAGGTAACTACCTCTCCCAGGGAATAAAAAAATCCATAAGGAGAATTCATTATTGTTTTCAATAACACAACTTTGAAACTCAGAAATTCTGATAGAAAGATACTTGCAGCAGCAGTAATATAACCTAATACAGTGGATAAAATAGAGAAAAATAGCAATCTATGATTTAAGATTTTTGAAGAAGGGAAATACATCTTTTTCATCCTTTCATCTCCCCCAGTATCTGATATATGGTAGGTGTCGAAGAATAACAATAACAACGACAGCCAACATTTATGGGACTTCCTCCGTGCCTGGTACGGTTCTAAAAGCTCTTCACGGGTTTCAATTCATGTCATCCTCAAAACAATCCTGTCGTGAGCCACTATCATCATCCCCATTTTACAGATGAGGAAACTGAGATGTGGAGAGTTTATGATACTTGACCAATGTCACACAGCTAATCAATGGAGAAAGGGATTCATATTCAGGGGGTCTGGCTCCAGAGCTCAACCACATAACTTCTATGCTAAATTGTCTCTTATTCCACATAACAATTCCTGAACAGAATGGATGATTTTATTGAGGAGCGGAATTCTATTGTCTCATACTGGAAATGGGAGTGCATTAAAACACGAAAAATCATACCTAAACTCTAGGAATACCAAAAAATTACACACACACACACACACACACACACACATACACTGGAGTTTATGGTGATTTTATATATATATACATATAATATTATATATATATAAAATATTATATATATATATAACTTTATGGAGACTATATTATAGTAACAGTTAGTTTAAAATGACTGATGCCCCACGACAAGATTTAATTCTTCAAATCTTTAGAATCTATTTGGCCACTAAATTATTTGGCAACATTTCTAGACATTTCTCAACTGCAAATACATAACCAGTTGAGGATAAAAGTTGTGGAAATATGCTGTTTCTTTTGTCCTCTTCTTGCCTTTTCTTTCAGGATCCAACTCTTCTGTCCTCACACCCAGCTGTCCCATTCCGGCCTGCATTCTAGGGGCAGCACTCTTTTTCTTCAATTCTACCGCTCAAGGAAATTTACACATCCTGTGTCCCATGCCCCAAACACTGGGAACTTTTATAGATGACATTTTAGCTCTGGAACACGTTTTTCAAATGAGATTTAACTGGACACCTCAAATCTCAAATGTATGGACAGAAATATGAAGGACCTGGCACCTCTTTGCTGAGCTTTTTCCCCCTCAATCCCCCAAGGTGACTGAGACACTGAATAGATCCTAAGCCACTGCTTAGACCCAAGCAAACGCCCAGATTGGGGTTGGAGATTAGACCATGGCACATGCATGGTTATCTGAGGCATGTACCCGAAAGGAGCCTGCTCATGGTTGACTCCAACCCAGAAAGTTCAATCCTGCCTTAGCCCCGATCTCCTGGCCCCTCAGCGGGGCCTTTGGTTTTCACAAACAGTTTTTCCCACCAAGGGAGCCACGTGAGGATGGTAAGGACCCTCCACTCCTCAGCAGGAAGGAGGCTTTCTTCTCTTGCTAGTCATGTCTCTGAGCTTAGCCCCTGAGCTTCCTTTCTGATATTCCTGCTGGTCCTTCAAGCTGCTTCAGCTCAGCCTCATGTGGAGCGCCCCAAAATGTGGCTGTCGTGCTTCTTTTCCAAAGACCACACTCCTGCTAAAAAAAGGGTTCGACTCCCGTACAGGTTCCACTGCATGGGTAGCGGTGAAGATTGAGCCTGGCCCACAGCAAGCCAGCTCCTCCCTGACGCCCTTTCGAGCTCAAAGGCCCCCTGCAAGGGCGCGTGAGGAGGAAACCAGACGGGTCCTGTCGGGCAGTAATAGGAGCAGACAACACTTCTTTGGAAAGGAAACTCATTCTTTGCTTGCGGACACACCTCTCTGACAATGCATTGATGCTACTTGAATGCTTCGAAAGTTCTAAACTACTCCCCAGTTATGTACTTTAGCTTAAAAAAAAAAAAATTACACAATTAGGTATGTTCATTGTAAGAAAAAATAGAGAATAGATGAAGAACAAGAAAAAAAAATGAGCTATAATCCCTCCAGATTTTTTTCCATGGACATATGCTTACAAAGTGGGAGAATAGTATTTTACAGATTTCAATTTTACCATAATCATCTTTCAATATCCATTATATACATCTCAAGCATCATTTGTAGAGTTTGTGGGATGTTTTTCCTAAAAGAATTCCCTGTTGCCAAGCTTTCAGATTGCTTCTGAGCTTTCTCTGCTTTAAGCATCACTGCAGTGACTTGAGCCATGAGCAGATCAGAGGAGAGGAAGCGCTTTAGGTTCAGAGTGGCTCCAAATCCTAAATAGCTGTGTAACTTGGACACTTGGACCTATTTTATAAAATCCTCTCATGCCTCATTTCGCCATCTGTTTCAGGGGAGAGTAATTGTAAGAACATAGCTCGTCGGCCTGTTCTGAGCCTTAAGCGAGAAAATATATGTAAAGTGCTGAGCACTGTGCCTGCCTCATTTTGAGCAGCCAATAAAAGTTGGCTGTGATTAAATAACTCATCATATGATTACTTCTTTAGAACATATTTCTAGAAAGGGAATCAAAGGGTCATGGGGCCCAGACATTCTTGAGGGTTTTTATCCGTATTGCTAATTGTCTTCTAAGCTCCTCTCCCACCAGTGAGTAGGAGTGGAAGGGAGAGCTTGCCTCCCTCTCTTTGGCACGTGGTCCTTTTTCACAGAAGGCAGCATGGGGAATGGAAAGGGCCCTAAGCTTGGAGACAGAAACTCTGTAGTCCCAGCTTTGCTACTTATTCAGTAACCATGTGACCTTGAACTCTCTGACCCTCAGTGTCTTCATCTATTAAGAAAAGGGGGTTACGAAAGCAGGTAGCAGTATTCACCCCCAAAAGGCCATATAGTAGAGTCAGTAAATAACTTATGAAAGTACTTTATCAACTATTTCTAGTCATCCCCATGTGAAGCACTTCAGCTTACCTGGGATCTGGCTCTAGCTAAACCTAGAATCTTTAGAAAGTAGACTTCTAATTCAATTCAATTTAACATTTTTTGAACACCTATTATGTGTCAGATACTGAGCGAAGCACTGAAGCCAGAGACAGAAACAATAGAAATAGGCACCAGGTAAAAATGTAGCTGAGAGGGACTCCTCAGGAGAGCTGGGGAGGGTACATATATTTAACAATCTAAATAAAATTAGGACAAATTTTAAAACTTTGTTTTATCCTTTCAAATCCCATCAAAGTTTTTTTATCCAAGTTGCCGAGCTATCACCCCAAGGTTAGAAAGAAATTGAGGGATGGGGAGATATTTCTGAACACTCAAACGTCAATTACAAAAAGAAAGGAAATAAAACAAGAGAAGCGCACCTAAGAATTTCTGCCTAGTTCTGAATCTCAGAAAGTATGCCTCTGAGCCCTTCATATCCATATACTTGATGGCGGCATCTGCCCATGAGTATCTGGGCTTTTATGGCCAGAGAGAAGGGCCAGGGCCAGGGAGGATGCACTGTGGGCCCCGGCACACACATACCCCCTTCTCTACCAGCCCGGACAGACCAGCCTCACCACCAACTCCCGTCTCATTCGTATTCTCAGCCCTCACAAGCTCCTTTTCTGTCTTAATCAGCTCTGATCTGCTTTTAGCAGACAATAGTAGGAATAAAGAGCAGCATAGATTTCTGGCATGTGTATGCTTTTTTCCCCCCCTAATCTTCTCTCCTAAAAAAAAAAAAAAAAAGTCTTCTCTCTTTTACAGGCTTCTATTGTTTTAGAAAAGAAAAAAAAAATTACAGCAGGAAGAACTGTGACCATAACAGACGACATCTCCTTATAGCGAAGCTGCATATTTCATTATCGGCAGGACCTATCTTAACTTACGGTAGACATTGCTGGGCTTGCATTTTACGTTAAAATAATGGAAATGCTTCCTTATGAAACCTGTAATGAAAAACATAAATAGTATATCTTTTCATGATTAACACTGACTAATTCTACTGGTGCTGAGTAGCATGTGCTGAAGAGATGGATTATCTCTGAAACATAATTTTACTAAGCACTGCTATGTAATTTGTTCAGCATTTAGTAATAAGTATGTCTAATAAAATACGAAAAAAATATTTAGAAAATGAACCATAATTTTAATATAATTTTAATTAATGGGAGTGCAATTGCAGTGGTTTAAATTACATTCCCAGTGGTAAGAAGCCTTTCAAACCTAATTTGTAAGCCAAGATGGTGGCTCTAATGACTGGCAGCAAAGTTTCTTCAACAGATTTCATGGGGCATGATCCAAAGATAATAGGTTCTCAGCCCAATGACAATCCAATTACAATGCCAATCAAAGCCAACTTCATGCACTCTAATTATCAGATTTAGCTGTCAGCTCAAATACAAACAGAACACTTTTATTTAAATAAAAATTTAATTTAGGAAAAAAAAAAAGACGACTTCATGTGTGATTTATTGAGACTGCCAGAGCAATCTAACTTATTTCCCTGGTAATATAATAAAATCAGTCTTGTATTTAAAAAAGAAAAATGAAAACTTTTTCTCCCCCACCCATTCTCCTGTATCTGCTACGTTATATTATTAAGAGTTAATTTAAGCAAAAAAGCATAACCTAACATGGCAGCAGATATTTGCCAACTAGAAGTAGGTTAAATAGAGTATCAAGGTTTCAGTGAGACAACATTCCAAGTGAATAAATGACCAAACCTAATTAGTTTTTACTAGTCATCAGGAGAAATCGTGTTTCAACTAAAATCTACTTACATAGGCCTGAAGCTCCAGACATTGGCTTTCTCTTCATTGAATCATGTTAGAAACATGGGCAGGGCAGAAAAAAAGGTAAGGCAAACAAGATCCCCATTGAAATGAATTTAAGACATTTGGTATTCAAATCACAAGTAGTAATAATCTAGAGCATCAGTAATGGGTAGCAATCGCTCCCCACCACAGCCCGGTACTGGATCTCAGCTCTTGTTATAGGTTTCCCATTAGGATGAAGAGTGAGGAGCATCTCTTGGCAGTCCCAACTAATAAAAACGTTGTGTGAGCCACGAGTGTAATTGTACACTTTCCAGTAGCCCCATTTAAAAAACAGCAGGAAGACGCAGAAAATTAACTTTGGTAATATATTTTACCTAACCCAGTATATCTAAAATATTATCATTTCAATAGCTAATCAATATTTTTAAAATTATTAACGAGAAGTCTTACATTTTTTTGTCAGAGGAAGCCTTCAAAATCAGTGTGTATTTTATAGTGCCAGCACACTTCAATTCAGTCACATTTCATGTGTCCAATGGCCACATGTGGTTAGTGGCCACTGCACCGGGTAATGCAGGCTCAGAGTCTGGCCCAAAAGGTAGGCAAAGAAGCAACTGCCTTGGAGGTTTCGTTGTATGATTCCAAAGACCATACCCCCAGGAAAAAAACTGTTTGTTTGTTTACTGGTTTCTGAAGAACCGAAAATCGCCTCCAGTTTTTTATTTTCTTAGGGCTGGATGGATGTGCTTCCAAAGAAAAACAAACCAACAAACAAAAACACATTATAGGGAGAAAGTTTGGGGAGATTTTTTTCTTTTCCAAAACGTGCCTAGTGAACATGTCATAATAATGCTACGCAATCTTTCTATAATATAGACTTGCAGAAAATTAAGACATGCCTGGGGGTCTTTGAAAGGAAAGCAAGGGTATAACATGTGGAGAGCAGTAATGGTGAGGTGCAGGGGACCATGGTCAAGCTTTGCCTCCACAAGCTTTGTTCTAAGTCCGTGATTACAGATGGAAGTGTCTCAAAACCCTCCTCTTGGATCTCCCTTGTTCAGCTAGGGGTGCTCTGTAAGCCCACAGTCAAGGACATATGTGCCCATAATGACACTCTCCCAGACCTCTTCCCGTCCTTACTCCTGAGGCCAAGATGGTACCCGGAATGCCCACCTCCACACTTCCTAAATTCTTCTCCAGTTTAAAAGGCACTGAAAATTTCCACACCTACCACATAGTATTATACAAGCATCACAGCAGGTTAAAACAAAGAGTTAATTTGTTTCATCTTACATACTTGGAGTTGGGAGTCACTTGAGTTGCACATGCAAATAGATGTAAACATATGCAAATCAGGGTTTCTCCAGATAAACTGAGTGGGGAAAAAAAACAGCCTTATAGTATTAGTAATACTCAGGGATTCTGTGGTGTTTAAAAAGAAATTATTTCCTTCCTTCAATTCCAAATGTGAGTAGCTTTCTCAGTCCTGTCTGAATGAAACCAAAAGTTACCAGACTTTAAAGAACAATGATTTTTTAAAAGATTGAACCAGATTTTAGTCAAATTGAGATCATGCTATATTTAAGCTTTAATCATTGCATCTTAAATACAACTCTTCCAGGAAAAACTAAAAACTTCCTTACCAGAGGACAAAGGAGTTCTCCAAATAAATCTTAGTTTTAGGTCTGACAATAACATAATTAAAAGTGCTTCTAAGAACAGAAAGAGTAATAATACACTGCAGAAATGTGAAGGGGACAGATAGCAAAAAAACACAGAGCTCTTGCTTATTATTTTCAATAATAGTAATATATATTATGGTACTTTTGCATGTATTATCCCACTCTACTTCCAGAATCAATCCATAGCCTTGTCACCGTTGACTTTGTTCTTACAGCAATGCTCTGAGGCAGCAGAACCAGTTTTATCATCCCCCGTTTGGATATGACTTCTTAAGTTCTAGTTCTTGTGTGTAATGTCTTTCTCCACATAAAGAACAAATCTAGCCACTTCCTGGATAAGTGCACCTGATGAGACCAAAGACACCTCACCCTCACGTGTCTATGTCAAGCACAATTATTCCTCCTAAAACCTGTCCTTCGGGAGCGCCTTTCAGTCCATGGCATCTGTCGTCTCACTTGGCAAACAGAACACCAAGTAATACTCAAACCCTCTCTCTTTCCCAATTTTACCTTCAACTTAACAGGCACCAAGTTATATGCAGATACCTTTAAAAAGATCAGATCCCAATCCTTCACAGTAACAGAGAGAGAGAATCACCACTAGTGAAGGCTATCTGGAACTCACAGCCTCCCACTCATATCCTGAGACTCACCTTCCCCTGGGGAACTCATGCTAATTACTGTTACCAAGGCCACGCACAGGGGCCCCCATTGCATGGTGTAGCCCAACATGGATCCACAACTTTTTCTTCAATTCCCCAAAGCCCAGCTGAGACAAAGTGAAAACAAGATTCCACTAAGCAAACATAATAGAAAGGAAATAAATACAAGAATAACAAGCAACTAAATAGTCTAATGTATGAGATACGGCTCAGTCAGTTTTAGTGTGGAGCCCTCTGGGGATGGCTGGTCCTTCCTAACTCCCAAATTGCAGCCAGAAGTAGATGGTCCTCCCCATCACTGAAAAGTGTACCAAAAATCCCCAGCGCTGTTGCCTCCCATAAAGGGCTGACCTGAAAGAAAGAGATCTGAAAGAGACTAGCCTCCTTCTAGCCTGGTTGTAATCCTTCCCATGAACTTCATCTCCCTACATGAGGGCCTCAATTTCCCAAATGTCCGTTAGGGAGACCACCTCAGCCTCCAATACTCACAGAGGCCTGGGATTACTTTACAATCTCAAAAGAACTCAGCAATCAAAATCCAACACTATAAATCTAACACAGGACTTGTACATATGCGGTGGCAGGAGGTCTGTTCTTCATCCAAGTCCAGTATTTTCAAAATGTCTCTCAACTCTGTCCTTTTCTCTACCCACCCTCCCAAAGTCGGTCATTGCTATTTTCTTTCATAATAAGGTCTATGAGGTTTTTTAAAATGATAAATGTAATTCATGTTCATTTTAAGAAATCGGCAAAATAATCAGAAATCCAAAGACAAAACCAGAAGTCATCCATATTCCTATGATCTCCGCCATGTCTTATCTGAATGCGTGTAGTGGTCCATCAGTTCTTCCAGATTCCAGCCTCTCCCCACTCCAGTGCAGCCACTGCCTTACCTTCACTTCACATGCATGAAACATAATTTAATTCAGCAAAAACTTTTACTGATTAGCTCACGTCACTGAAAAAGATTCAGATCTCTTCACAGAGATCACAGTTATTTTACTCCCCTGCTTGAAAACCTACGGCTCCCTCACTGCCTTTGGAATACACTCCAAACACCTCAGAGCAACACCTCAGCTCCTTTTCAACAGATGTTGCCGGATGAGTTGCCCACACCACCGTGCCCTCATGCATCCATACATCTTGTCCTCCAGCCACAGTGCACGCACTGCAATTCTTCCAGGCATGCCTCTGCTCTTGTAGACATCATTCCCTCTACCTGGATCTCCACCTCCTACACGTGCACACACACTGCCACCAGCACCACCGCCATACCATCACCGCCCAGGGAAGACAGCGAGCACTAGAGAAATACATGTTAAATAAAATGAATAAAATATTACATTGTACTGGGTTCACCTGAGATCAAGAGATTTAAATGCGTACGAAGCATTTCGAATTTAAAATGACCATTTGAGGAGGACAGGGTAAGATTGGAACACATTTTTTTTTAAAGTTATACTCACAAAGACTCTTTTAACATCATGTTCAACAGGTGAAGTGCCTCTTGGAGGATGTGAGATGGAAGGGATGCCATGGTCTCTTGTTTGGATTGGAAGAGCTGGTTGGAGGAAGTTCCATAACTATGCCAATATGTTTGCCTGGAGGAGGTGGGATTTCAGAAACTCACGGCCTAAACAGAGTGCTTTTGGCAGATAGTACCAGGAGGCTATTTCAGGCAAAAATGGAAGCTGGGCAGAAAAGTTTAGGTAAAACTGGTATTTTGGGTTGAATCGTCAAAGATGCCCATAAAGACCGGGGAGGAGAGACTGGGGCATGAACGGGCTTGGAGATTGTTCAAAGAACCTGCTACTTTAAGACTTTCTGCAACATGGTAGGAACACCTTAGATGTCTTGCTAGGAAAACAACAACAGCAACTTTTCATTCAGTATTATGTCCTGCAATTGCACAACTGTCTTAAACTAATCCAACACTTCAGCCACGCCTTACTTCACCACATCTCTGGCTTTGCTCTGGCCCTTCCCTCCCGACTCATTCTCTACTCTCCCAGTAGCTCCATTCTCCAGCTTTGTGGTCTCCTTGGGCAGCTGACCCTCTGTTTCATCTTCCGGTGGCACCTCACCTCCTATCTCCTGGCTTGGCACTGCTAACACTGACTCCCGCTGACTCTTTGGGATTCTGATCTTCCTGGCTTGGTGCCGGGGCCCTCTGTCTTACTGTACTCCGTGGGGTAGTTGAGAATTTATAAGTAGGAATTCTAAGGACATTCCCACCCTCATTGTCCAGCCTCCCGAAGACAAGGGTGAGTCAGTGGAAAACTTCAAGGAAAAGTTTGAAAACCTAAGACTTAATATGAAGCACACGCACGGGACAATATGAGCAGACCTATCACATAAGTACTTTCAAAAACAGGTTTTAGGAAGGAGATACTAATAATTTTTAGATGGACAACATCACTGATTGAGGATGATGTGTCCTGCATTTTTTTTTTTTTACAAAGAAACCTAAGCCTTTCCTCCCACCAGAGAGGAGATCCCACTAACTTCACCCTGCTCCGACCTCATCCCCTTCTCTTTCTCCTCCAGGACCTCACACCACCTGATCGCTTCTCACTCCTCACCTTCAGTAGTTCCCCTGGCTCCTTCTCCTCCATCTACAAACAAGCATAAAGCCACCAGATTCTTTAAAATAAGCAAACAATCCTGCCCCTTCCTGAGCACAGCTCCTTTTGGCACAGCTCTTTTCTCTCCATTTAAAGTTTAATGAAGAGCAGTTTATAATAATTTCCTCCCTATGTTTTTCATATATCGAAATTTTCATTCCTGCCCTCCCTCGAAATTCTATGGAAGATAGAATCACTATCACTTTTCTAAGGGACAGAACCACATTCCTACCTGCCTGCCAGGAAGTTCTGATTGACTATCTTCTGAAAATCAGTATATTAAATAATAGTCTTAGCCTTGTCTGTCCCTTCCGATTGTAAATTGATCGTAACATCCTCACCTTACAGACTGTGCCATTTCATTTCCAAGGGGGCCAATATGTATCATTGCATGGATACAATCTAGTCCATGGAATTGACATTAGTTCTGTTCCCAATGTGTCTACTGCAAGCCCTTGGACTATGGGTTGCCTCCCCCAACTTCTGTCACCTCTATGGCTGGACACCTTGTATGAATAGTTTCTGAAGAGTGCATCAGTTTTCTAAGAGATGGCTGAGTCCCTTAGCTGTATCCTAACTAGTTTTTACTAACCCCTTCCACTTGGGGACTAGCCTATACCCCCATGTCTATTGCCACTGATTTCTCCAAAATGATTGCGACCCCAAGCGTCCTTACTACCAGTGATCAGCGTACTTCTACTACCATGACTGGATTCATTTTAATTCTGGATTTACTCATTCATGGCAGCCTTAGAGCCCAGTTAGTTCCATTCCACTAGCCCTTTGTCTAGTATGGCCTTGGCTCCCTCCTTCCTGTCGATGGCTGAGATCCAAGAGTACTTTCAACAATGGTGCCATCTGAATTGTGTGCTATGTACAACCTATCTCATTGCATTTTCTTTCCAAAGAAAATACAACATCCCTGTCTCCGTTTATGAGAGCTGGCTCAAAATGGAGTCGGCTTCCCGTTCCTTTCCCTCCATATTTCCAATCTGTTTTCAGGTTTAAAGACTCCCTCATCACATTCATCCATTCTCTTCCCTCCATCCTCACTTCCCCTAGTAGATTTGTGGTCCTCGTTACCTTCTGAGCTATTGCCAGAGACCCTCCCTGGATACCCCCTCTAACGCCAACGTTTTCCTGTTCCACTTTCAATCCCTCTATAGTTCTCATCACAACTCTCTCATATTTAATAACTTTTAGAGATAGCTCATTCTCACCAATTTAGAGACAAATTAATATGCCTGGCATTTAAAGTCCTTCCCAAATACTCCAAATGTATTTCATGCTCCATCTCTATAGTGCTGCTAACCATTTCTCCAACATGCTTCCCTTTCCCATCTCTGTGCCACTGTCTGTACTGTTATCTCTGCTTGGAGTATCCTAATCTCCATGAATAAAAATACTACCTATCCTTCAAGGTTCTTTACATGAAACCTCTCTAGATTTTCTTAAGCAAAAGTGGTTACTTCTACTTTTAAACCCCTGTAACATCTGGTTTATCCCTCTCCTGCAGCTCTTATAATTCTTCCTGCATCCTATCTCTTTTTAGCCTTGTTTTACCCATCTTAGAGGACTTCAATCTCCCTTATGGCAGATGTGGTAGGCAAAATTATAAAATAAACCTCCAAGATTCCTGGTCGCTGGTATACATACACCTCCAAGTTGCTCAATCAAGCATTAATCTAAGTACTGCTGTGAAGATTTTACAAATGGAATTAAGGTCCCAAATCAGTTGACATTAAGATAGAAAGATTATCTGAGTGGGCATGACTTAATCACATGAGCCCTTTAAAGGCAGAAAATTTTCTTCATCAGAAAGGAAAGTCAGAGTATCCAAGTACAAAGGGAATTTGAAGCCTGAGAAGTTCTCATTGCTGGTTTAAAGATAGAGGGGGTCATGTGGCAAGGAATGCAGGAAGCTTCTAGGAATCATAAGCAGCCTCCAGTAAGAAAGCCAGAGAGAATATAGGGACCTCAGTCCTGCAACCACAAAGATCTGAATTCTGCCAAGAATGACCTGGAAGTTGATTCTTTCCCAGAGCCTCCAGACAGAAACACAGCCCAGCTGACAGCTTGATTTTACCCTGGTGAAACCCTGAGCAGAGAACCCAGCCACATTGTGCTGAACTTCTGCCCTACAGAAGCTAATAAATGGGTGTTGATTTAAGCTGATAAATTTGTGGTAATTTATAAAACAGCAATAAAAAAACGAATACAGCAGGGATAATATCTTACTCATTATATCCATCAATGCCAAGCTGAGTGACTTGTATATATGATTGCAGCAATACATATTTACCTTCCAATTGCATAAAAAATATTTGGGATGTAATCCCATCAGCAAGAACAAATAGATGGGCAAAGTAAAAGGCAAACAGGATGAAGTCTTTGTATTTTTTAGCACAGAGAATTCGGGAAATTCTTAATGTAGCCACTCTGACAAGGCCACCTTGGAGCACATTTTGAAAATCCTGAGTGTAAGTCCCTAGAACAAACTCAGTTCTGAAAATCTGTCTTGTTTTTTAAGAAATGTATTTTAAGAAATACACGATTTTGGCCATTTGTTGAAAAAACACTCCTGGTGACATTACTGAACTAGCACCTAGTTCCATACACCTGTGATTGCAGTGAAGGTCCTTGCCATCTACATTTCCAAACCTAGAACTTCAGCTCTTAAATACAATGACTAATTCTTCCTTTCAGCACTACCACTCTTTGCCTGTAAATTTCTTAAAATGGTTTTTCTCTCTTTTGGTCTCAAAATGTGACCAGACTTGAACGTTGTCGACATTTAAGCATCATATTAATCTTTTTTTGTCTTTGAAGCGAAATGCTAAATCTCAGCCTCCTTGCTCTACACCTGCTATAGAATCTGTGGAGGAGGAGGAAGCTGGCCAGCACACAGAGGGAGACCCACCTTCCCAGCCAAGCTCTCCATCCAAAGAGTTCCAAGGCCCCGCATGAGTCAATTAACCCACTAAGATTCAGCTTTCTCATTGGCTCCCAACACTGATCCCTCAGAGCTGCTGTCATGCTCTAAGGAAAAACGAAGAACAAAAGACCTTGAAGAGTGTAGAGGGCACAGCACTGTCATTATCCAAAGGGAACCCCTGCCCCTCCCATTGGCCCGTATACTCTGGTAACTGTTTTCAGTGGAACTATGGCAAGATTTGCAGGCAGCTAACATGTGCGTGGGACCATCCATAACTTTTGCCTTGGTACAGTCAGACTATTATTTACCCAATAAACCATAACTGCAGTGGAGGCCCAATAATTCAGCATCTGAGAGGGATGTGCTGTGGAAGGAGTCATTATGGTCCATCAGATCAAAAATTCACCTTTAAAGAAGTGTCCAAATACAGATGTACACGATGGGATGAAGTCACTACAGACTATTTTGCCAAATAATACACATTTTCAAAATTACTGTAGCGCCTATCATATACCTCACTGCGTGCTTATCCCACACATAGAAGGGTTTTTTTAAAAAATGAAAGAAAATAAAAGGGAAAAAAAAGGACATAAACCACCATTTCAAAATATAAAGATTATATTACAAATGTAGAGAAGCCCCAAAATCTAAAAGGTAAAGACAGGTATTTCTTTCTAATTCACATTGTGCAGGTTGTTTTTATTATTATTACATTTTTTTTTACCCCCAAGTCCCATCAGCTGAAAAGATACCGTCAGCCTTCACTCTAAATGTTCTGCATGTTTTCTGTTTGTGTTATTTTAAAAGGTCTGAACAAAGAGCTCGCGGTACTGCAGGCAATTTGGAAAACCACCAAAGTTACAATAGACAGTGAATATCTTTGTTTCTTTCAGTTTTGCTCCACAGAAAGAAATCAAGGCATCCCTCTTTGATGTCTGTTTTGTTTTGTTTTTGTAATCACTCCTGCACATGGTGTGTCCATACAGAATGACAAAGGCTCAGGTTCATGAGAATAATGATAAAATGAAAAGACTCAAAATTCTTATTGTTAAAAGGCTTGATTAGGATACATACCTCAAATTTCATATACAGATTAAATAATTGAGACTTATCAAAAGCTTATTTGTATTAATTAATGTTTTCCATTTAGGGGTAGGAGAGTATGCACTAAAAATAAAATCACCATTCTACAATCACCAAGTGAACTCTGGAAATACTCATATGATGGTTTCATTTGTGTGTGTGTGTGTGTGTGTGTGTGTGTGTGTGTGTGTTTCTTATTCTCTCCACCAAGTTGTTCTCTCTATTTTCTTCCTCTCTCTTCTCCCCTGCCTCCTTCTCTCCCCCTCCCCCTCCCTCTCTCCCTCTCTTATATTCTTTCTCTCTCCCTCTTCCTCCCCTCATCTCTCAGCCATGCCCCCTCTCTCTCAGACACACAGAGAAAACATCAGATTAATTATAGTGTCCCTAACTTTTTTGCTTGTTTAGAGACTAAAGGGCATTTCACAGCCTAGCTCCATCCATTTTAGGATTTTTAAAAGAATGTCTCAATATATTTGCTTACTATTTTATGAAAGCATAAAAATCAGAACCTGCTTTTTTTCACTCCTTTCCCCTTTGATCAGGATCAGTATTTTTCTCCCCTTGCCTAGAAACGATCCCGTCAAAAAGTCAGCAAAATATTTTGGCTGTCTTCAGCAGCGCTTTGGGCTTCTCTGTTACAAATTGTATAAACATTTTCCAGACAGGGGAGTTTGAAGGGTTTAAATTATTTTTTTAAATGATGTCTGTATTCTAGCGCGTTCACATTTGCAAGAGGAAGATGGAGGCAAGCAAAGCTACCACAGAACATAATACGTCTGGAATTAGAGGACTGTTGAGCTCTGTGCACATCTGGGAAGGGAAAATACCCTCCTCATACGTTATCTACAGCAAGGATTCTGAGCTTCCCTGGCTGATGAAACAAACGCTCGCGCTGGACGTAGTCTGTCATTCATATTGAGCTCACATATTTTACTTCCGGAAACCAAACAAATACTGATAAACTACTTCAGTGAGCCTTTAATCGAGGTTTCGGCAGCATGCAGTTGGCAACAGAAAGATCAGTCTGTGGAGCCTGAAATCCTTTCATCATCAAATATACAGAAATAATAATTATATTTATCTGTTTGGTTCAGGCAGCACACCAAGAGTTACCCTTGCCCTAAGGACAGAGAAATCATCAGGCATTGTCATCTCTAAAGAAAAAAAAAAATTCCTTAATAACTTAGAGGTTAAATGGTTCTCCATAGTTGTGGGGCTGAGGAAAAGGAAATAAAGATAATACATTACTTTTAGCATTTTCCCCTTATAATGCCATAACAAGCTGTGTTGCATACGAACCAATTAGCACTTCCAGTAATAACCCTGAAAGCACTAGTAAGCATCTAGCCTGACCAATGAAAAACTGTGTGAGAAGGAAAGAAATTGTTCCATAATTCTGTTTCCCATCCTTACAGGAGCTCTGTGTCTGTGTAAACATATTTCAATCCAACTTATTCCCAAAATAGTTGAAAGATTAGATCAAATAAACAAAGGAGTTGAGTTTGAAAAACATTTTATGGTGGAAGTAATGTACCTTAATTTGGATTCCTACAAAAGCAAAAACTGAGACAAGGGCTTGGTGAACTGCGGTTATTTGGATGTGAGTCCAGGAAGCTGGAGGGAAAGAATGGGACGAATGAGTCAGAAGAGGAGAGGAAGCAAGTCAGGGTGAGTTTTGAGTTGATCATCACTGTGGACACCTGAGGCTTATTCCCTCTGAGGCCCCTCAGGAACCAGAAAGAAATGAACCTCAGAACTGTTCAACTGCAGGATTAGAAGGCGGGGGCATCAAACCTCTGGTCCAGTTTACAACTGACAGTTGCCCTGACCCTAGAGCTCCCCGTCTCCATCCTTCAAGGCTCCACCTATTCATGGTTAAACCAACCAAGGCTTAAGAGAAAGCCCTGAAGTAGAGAAGCTGAGGGCAGCCGGAGGTGGGAAGCTAGCGGCAAGCACAGGGAGTGCTTACTAGGGCTGAGTGGGCCAAGAGAACGTAGGTGCGGGCACCAGTATCATCTACTACATATTTCTTGATCTAGAATAACTTGAGAAGATCATTTTATGTTCCTCTCAAAGAGTAAGTTTAAGCTATCAAGCCATAAAAAGACATGGAGGAAACCTAAGTGGATATTACTAAGTGAAGGAAGACAACCTGAAATGGCTACACACTCTATGATTCCCAACTAACTGATGTTCTGGAAAAGGCAAAACTATAGAGACAGTAGAAAGATCAGTGGTTGCCAGGGGATGGGGGGCAGGGAAAATGAGTAGAGGGAGCACAGAGGATTTTTAGGGCAGTGAAAATATTCTGTATGATATTATAATGATGGATATATGTTATTATACATTTGTCCAAACCCATAGAATGTACAACACCAAGAATGAACTGTAATGTAAACTATGGACTTTAGGTTATTATGATGTGTCAGTGTAGGTTCATCAGTTGTAACAAGCACACCACTCTGGTGCGGGATGTTGATAACAGGGGGCGGAGAGCTGTTCATTTGGGGGGGGGGCAGGGAGTGTACCTGTACCTTCTCAACTTTGCTATGAACCTAAACTGCTCTAAAAACTAAAGTCAATTTTAAAAGGTAAATATAAGAGCATTGAGCACAGTCATTCACACTAAGTATCATTTACGTGGCATTACCTTTGCAAAACAACTATGTATTCAGAGGAAGATCTTTATTTTCCCCTCCTCCATGTGCCTCAAGACACACTCTCTCCTTTCCTGGTTTTCCTCTTCAGGTCCTCTTTGTCACATTTTTCTTCTTACCTTCTTCTCACTCACCTGAATAGTTTTTCTTTCTCCTCAGTTGTCTTTACCTTTCCACAGTCTCCAAGAATTATGGAACATGTTCTTTACCCAGTTAAGACAGAAAAAGTAGTCCCAAAACTGCCACTAAAGCAACTTTGGGCCATTTGATTATTAAGATATTAGTTATTAAGATATTAGTTAATAAATAAAAGCAAGAATGTCTGTCTTGCTTGTTACATTGAATATTGGAAAAACATCTAATAAAAATTCTGCTTTGGTCTATTCATAGAGAGGGAGGAAGGGGCAGGGAAGGGAAGGAGGAAAAGGGAGAGAAAGTAAGAAGAAGAAGAAGGAGGGAGGGAAGAAGGAAAAAAGGAAGAAAGGAAGGAAGGAGGGAAGGAAGGGAGGGAGGAAGGAAGGATGGGATGAAGGAAGGGGTCTTTGAGTTTTTGTTTGCAGTGTTTCCTGGTCCGGTTATGATGTATCCTATAATTCCATCACTTTGGGATACATTTGCCCATTTTGACACTTTCCCTGGCCAAACACTCCCACCAGCTTCATTATAATTACTGAATCTAGCAGCCATTAGGGTCTCCTGTTAGAACTTACTACAATATCTACAGTTGCCACATCTCTAATTTAAGAGGACACACACCTGCTTTAATTACAGGGCCCTTGAGAGATAACAAGATATAAGTAACATGACCAGATGAGAGTCAATTGCTGAAATTTTTTCCTGATAAAATGTGTTTAGCTCCAGAGGCTAAAGCTCACTAACTCTTTCCTATACAGCATCAAGATGTCAACAGGAACACGGCTACTGGCAATAACTGAAATGCCTCTCTTCATTGAGAAACTGCCCATACAGTAAACAAAGCCCACAAGACATGGCAGTAGATGTTTAGAGTCATTTCTGGCTTGTTCTGTCATCAGCAGAGAACCTGGACATGAGAAAATTGCAGTGGCATATCCCAGTGCAGGTATTATCCCACATTTATGTCTCCCCTCAGTGAACATAATATTATTGGCCGAAGTACCACCCTTGGGATTTAGTCCTCAGTTTGTTTGCTATGTTTTTTAAAATTTATTTTTTATATAACCTTGAAAAAACTAACAAAAATGTATTTTATTGGTTTTCAATCTGCAGCCTTCTATTAATGGGCGACAGGCTGAAGGAAATGACATTACACAAGGACCAGGAACTGTAAGCAGAGCATTCAAGGCATCTCCCAACTCTGTATCATCTCATCTCTAGAATATTCCTGTCATTTAGCAGGTCTTACCGTCACCAGCCCATCTCACCGTAAGAGTCGGGCTAGGACTCAGTGATTTAAGCCAAAAGAGTTTATTTCATGTTCACACAAAGTCTGCTGCGGTTCCCAATGCCTCTCCAAAGTGGTTCCCAACACCTCTCCAAAGCAGCTCCCAACATGAAGTGACTCAGAGATACAACTTGTTTCCACCTTGGGTCTCTGCCATCTCAACCAGGGACCTCAAGGATGGCCATAACAGGGGGAAAGAGAGCTGGTGGGTCACACACTGACTCCTGAATGCATTGCCTAGAAGAAAAATATGTCTGTTCATAGCCCATGGGCCAGAATTATTATAGATATTTATAATATCTGAATATACTCAGATATTCAGGAAACAGTAAACGTCTTTGCTACACTTCTCAATAGTATGCTCTTCACACTCACAACAAAGTAATATTCCTCAAATACTATTTTTATCCTGTTCCTTCCTCTGTAAAAAGCTTAGGAAGATTTTCGCAGCACCTGGCATTTTTATGTGGCTTAACATTTAGTCATTTTTTTCCAATGTGTTTAAGCTTCAAGAGGTCATAATTAAGACAATATTTCTGAAAGGGGTAATACTGTGGTCATGATGAAGATCTGTAGTTTTGGCATAAGGTCAAAGTTCTGGCGAGAAAAAGATCGTAAGATCAGGGAGAGCAGAGCCTATGTCTGTTTTCTTCGCCACTGACCCCTCATCATTATCACCTATTACAATATCAGGAAATATTTTTTAAATGTAATTGAACTGTATAATTTTTCCTGTGGCTAGTTCTGTCTCCTGAAGCAAGTCCAACCTCCTTTCCACTAGCAATGACCTTCCTAGGTGTCCTCTTTTGCTTCTCTCTGACACTGCCCCTCACATACACAGTCACAAGTATAACGATGATGAACAAAACAAAACAAAAAAAAGCTGGATTTACAACTTACAAGGCACTTCTACAAATACTATTTTTGAGCCATCAACTCCTCTATAAGATATGCCAAGTAGGTATAATTATTCCACTTTATAAATGAAGAAGCAGAATGTCAGAAACATTAAATATTTCATACTTCTTCTGACTTTCAGTCCAGGGTTCTTTTCACCAACCCCATATTCATGGGAACTCACGCCAACATTCTTTTCCTTATGCTGTTCATAGCTCTGCTCCATTCTGCTCCCCTCTACCCTGCCTTGCAATGCTTCCTCCTTACCCTTCCTCCTTACCCTGAACCCAGAGACCTGGTTCACATTCTGTCTCCTCCAGAATATCCTTTTGACTACTTTACACCAGAACATTCTCCTCTCCTAATTCTGTTTGGATGTATGAGCTATTGCAGGATTGTCCTCTACGTGTGCTCCGAGTCTTCTCACTAATCAGACTGGAAACTCTTATAGGGAACAATTATGTCTTCCAACCATTTTCTGTGCCCCTAAGCATCTAGCAGTATGCTTGGTGCATGGCTGCTGACCATTTCCATTATACACTGAAGCAAGAAGAAAAAAAATCTGAGTATCATCCATGCTTACTGTAGAACCCAAACTCTAAATGGCACCTGGCGCTGACTTTGTTTACAGACTCCCATATTGATATCATACAGCTATTAGAGAGTTTAGAGCCATCCTAATTGTAGATAGATCTTAAAAACATCTTGTTTATGAATTCAAAGATTCTTATGAAGAATTAAATACCTATTTTTACTCTAAGGAACATTCCATAAAGATAGAATAAATGGGACAAGAATTATTAGCAAATCTTTTAATAACTAACTGAAAATAGAAAAAGCAAACTGCAAGACTCAACCACTGTCAATTCAGTTCAGTACTCTCCTTCTCACAATAAAACTCGGGGAGGAAGGACAGAGAGATAATTTTATAAAAGGGAGTAGTGGTCCCCAGTGGCGTCAACCTCAAATTGGTGAACATAATTAAATCTATTTTGAAAAAAATAGTACCTAAATCTTTAGGTACTGGATTTTATATAATATAATAACTACCTATTATGTAAAGCGGAACTTAAGTTTATTTGTACAAAGGCTGCCTATAGTCCAAGTACCCTGAATTTTGTTAAAGAAGTTTATCTCACCTGTATTTTAGGTAATCCATTTCCTAACAAGCCTTGTTCTCCAGACTCCAAATTAGTCCTCTTTTGTCTTAGATAGTGGGATTACAGAAATTCTATAGTATTGCTGAAGTGAGTTGGTTTTTTTTCCAAAGTACATGAGCTAAATATTTTTAAAAATTAAATTGCCTCATATATGGAACATGCTTGCTCTATTACAGCATATTGCAACAGTAAGATACAGACCCAAACAAAATACTGTTCCTCTAAGTTGCCAGTGGGATTCTGGGGGTGGTGAGGAAAACACATGACATTCTAGTTAAAGAAGGTAGTTGTAATTCTCCGTGCTTATCATCAACATCTTCAAATCACACACTTCCGCAGCCCAGCATTCTCTTGGCTTACACTCATAATTCTTTTTAACTTTAACAGAATGGGTCAGCTAGTGAGTGGGGAAGGAGATAAAGATGTGGGTAAGGTTTCTAAGAGGTTGAGTCAGATATGTATTTAGATATGCAGAAAGAGAATTTCACATTAAGATCAAGAAAAGGGTAACATACTGGCTTATATTCCCCCCCTTAAAAGAAAACTCGAAACGTTAAGACAAAGTAGGCCACAGTGAAGTTTAACGTATAGATGTTTCCAAATTATTCAGGGCATTTATGCTAATTGTACTGACAAAGAGTTTATGATTATTTTGGTTCCCTCACTCAGAACATTAAAAGATCTGGGCTGACATAAAGAGGTATGTAAAAGTGAAGTTTTATTACAGATGTCAAATTTGTTAAAGAGTGATTCATGATAGATTACTTTATTGAAGCAAGTAATAAGTTTAATTACAAATCTTTTCAAATCTTTTTTTCTCCTTAACTCAATACAGAAAAGGAAGAAGGTATGGTTTATCTTCAAAGGGAAGGCAAAAATTATGCGTGGGAACAATATGGCAAAAACTAATAATGCCCAGAAGTTTAAAATTTTTAAAAAAGGAAAAAAAAGGATCAGCAAAATATGGCTGGAACTGGTGATGTATGATTACACCAAGCACTTTTTTGCTGAGGCAGGAAAAAGATTTATGTTCCACTGTAAAACAATGTGTGTAGTGTGAATGATACTGAAAGGTAACTGAACAGAGGCTGATGTGGGAGATAAGGGAGCAAATGCTCACAGAGTCATGTGTTGGGTCAGAGACACGTGGAGGAAAGAATGTTAAATGTCTCTGCACGGGTCCTGGAATGATCACAGATGATTTTTTCACAAGTGTACGCTTTACATTTCCACTCTACATATCTGTTTAGCTTTTTAAAAATTAAAACACATGTAATTCCAAATTTATATACAAATATCCTTGCATTAGAAGATTTACTTTTAAAGAGATATGTTGGGTAAGGGGAGGCCCAAGACATTAGGGGCCATTAGAATAAGTACCTGGATTCCAAGTGGGACAAAAGGAATGCCCTCCTAATGCACTCAAGGCTGAGCCCCTACAATTCAATTCCAGATGAATTTGGTGCAGTTTTTCAGTTACATTTGATGATGAAGCAGTTGGACTAGCGATGGATAGAATGTAATAATAGACAGCACCCATTGTAATGGAAACCATGTCATTCATCCTTTCTAATTTTCCAAACCAGATGTATTTTTTCCATCTTTTGGATGTCTGTGTTTCTATTTCTCAAGTTGCATTATAGTAGTTATTTTGCACTCATTTTTTTTTTTTTTTTTTTTTGCATCACAACTTCTTCCCCATTGGGGAAAAAGGTTAGATCAGCAGAATGTTGCAAATAGGGCAAAGGAAGATACTCAAGCTTTGGAGATGGCCATAGGGTATTTTAAGATAATTTGCATGCCCCAGGCTGAGCATTTTTCTGTGGTAGAGGGCTCTTCAAATCCAGTCTACACATAATCTTCTCCTATGTTTCCATACACAGTGTCTTACAAAAATGAATTAAGCCATTGTTAAATTGAGTTGTCCCCATCTTTTTGTGCTGGTTTATAGCAAAGATAAATGAGTTGACAATTAAAATAAGTATGTACTGGCTGCCTATTATGTGCCCAGCTCTATGGGAAATGCAGGAGAAAAAAGCCTCCTTACCCTCAACCTGAACACCATTGGACAATCAACACAAAGAAGAAGGACTAAACAAGATTTGATTATGGATGTCAGCTCAGATGTCAAGTATAATGAAGGATTATTTGTGGAGCACAGGAAAATAAGTGCAAAAGCAATTTGAGGAGAAATAATAGAAAGTGGGTTGAATTCATCAGAGAAGGCTTCAAGGAAGAGATGCAGTAAAAGTCAGGCTTTGAAATATGATACAGGTGCAGACGGACAGAAACTAAAAGGTGAAGGAAGTTACCATTCACTGAGAACCAATTACGGGCCAAGCTGTACTAAGTCAGTGTGATTATACTCATGTCATAATTGAGAGATATGGGATGGAAGAGATTTACAGAGATTTAGTAGTAAGTTTCCAAGGAACAAACCTCTATTAAGTGGTATAGTTTGGATTAAATTCAGGTCTGTCTAACCCCAGTGGTTGAACACTCTTCACTATGTGGGAAAAGGAATATTAGGAGCAATAAGAAATATGGATGGTGGAGATGATCTGCCTGGCTGGCAAAGCAAAGCATCCTGGACATCATTTAGACCAATTCCTTTGTCTTACAGAGTCTGTGGCCCAAAGAGAGTAGAAAAAAAGGTTAGATCGGTAGAATCTTGCAAATAGGGCAAAGGAAGTTACTCAAGCTTTGGAGATGGCCACAGGGTATTTTAAAATAATTTGTATGCCCCAGGCTGAGCATATTTCTGTGGTACAGGGCTTTTCAAATCCAGTCTACACATAACCTTCTTCTCCCAAAGGAGCTCTGAACATTTGTTGTCTCTCTGGGTTTAAGGAGTCACCAGAATTTCTGAGCAAGAAAGAAGAGGCCAAATGAAGGTGAGCTGCAAACAACAGAGGTACTTCAGTAGTCCTGAATGAGGCAGTGCTCCTCACCACCCTCAACCTTATCAACCCAGAGACCAGAATGAGTTGACTTCTGGAAGCCCCACATCAAGAAATTCACCAATACTTTTTTTTGGAGAATTGGTTCCATGCCCAGAACTATGCATATAAATCTACAAATCCACAATTGTAGACATCATTTAAAATACTCTGGCTTAGGTAACATAATGTAGGGGTTAAGCTCACAGCCTCTGGCAGCAGACTCCCTGGGTTTCATATCTCACCCTCTCACTTACCAACAACGTGACCTTGGTCAATGTCCCTCTTTGGCCTTCAGTTTCCTGATCTGTAAAATGAGGAAAATAATACCGCCTACCTCACTGGGTTATTGTGAGGATTAATTTAGATTATCCTAGTAAAGCTCTTAGAAAATACCCAGAAGCTAGTAAGTACCTAATAAACATCAAGAAGGAGGAGGCGGGGAGGGAAAAATCAGGGCCTCTGCCGCTGTTTGTTGGCGCTACTATAACTGGTCCGTTTTAATTTAATTTAATTTCTTTGATTACCTGTATACTCACAACCAGACTTTACAGATACAAAAATAGCTATTCATAACTGTTTTTGCTGGGTCTGATTCATCAGTATAGTTGGTAGTATTTTGTAGAAACATGTTCTAGGTGAGAACATATTAAACTGAAATTCTTCTGGTTCCTTCAATGAACTTCATGCTACAGTGAACCACTAGATCATTCAGGACAGGCTAATATATGCTGTGGTAACAAATAAACCTTGAAATGTCAGTGACTTAACACCCCAGCCTACCCTCCACCAGCACACACCCATTTTGACTGGGATAATTCTCTACTAGGTGACCCACAGATGTGGACCACTTCTATCTTGCATTCCTCCATCTAATGTCCTTCACGTCTAATACACCAATGGAAAGAGCGAGGGAGGGAGAGAAGAAGAGGAAGAAAGGCAGAAAGAAAGAGATACAGCAAGAAAGTAGAAGGTCCACCCACTTTTAACTGCCTTAGCCTAGAAGTGACATATGGGTAAGAATGAGTCACATAAACATACCTACATGGACAGGGGCTGGGAAATGAAGAGGACGTGAATAGTTGTTCACTAACATTCTCTAAAGGTGTAACATCCCAGCCTAATTGCTAGGTTTGCAATTTAAAACTCCTGAACCATAACAGGTGAGGAGACTCCTGGCCCACTGAGACTTCAGTGTTTGGCCCTACTTATGGCAAATGGATATTCTTCAAACAAAGTACGCAGAATTGAAATATCTTCATGAATAGATTCTGGAATAGAGAAAAGGCCTTCAATAAAGACCTTTAGTAGAGGACCTCAGCCACTTCTTAACAGATGTTATGAGAAAAAAAAAAGAATTTTATGAAGAACCTAATAAAAAGTTGGAAGCATTTTATTCTATAAATGCAAAATATTACTATAAGAGCACATACATTGAGACACAATTTTGCAAGACCTGGACTGCTGCTTATCCCAGCTAGAAAAAGACCTTTCCTGTAACATTAGCTGCATTAAGAGTGTCTCCCTAGCAGAAATTTGAATGTTGGAGCAGAGTTTATTCTCACCCATACTCCTAGGTCATAACCTATTGGTCAGCCATTTCCACTTAAACTACCTAAGAATGTGTTTCTTTAAACTATGACTCTGGAATCTAGGAATTCATTAAAAAATAATTTTAACTTTCTTTGCCAAAGACTTCTTTTTTCTCAAACGTTCTAACAAGTAAACAAGTTGTATTAAAACATGATTAATTTTAAATATGTTGTAAATCAAACATATGTTTGTATGTGTACTCGTATATGTGTAAAAGCACTTGTAATGGCCCCCAAACCAATGAGATATGAGGGCAAAATAAAGAATTATTGTGTCAATGAAACTACATTCAATGCTTTGGGAAAATAGATAAAGCTGAGCTACCCCCCCACCACACACACACTCACACACACACGTGCGTGCGCTCACGCACAAAGGCTATAGTATTAGCTTTAGGAAAAGCCACAACGAAAAAGCTATTAAAAAAAAAACCTAAAGGATTCTGCTTTCAGATTTCTTGAGAAGCATCTGTAATTTTTATTCTATTTTAAAGAAATTGGAATTGAAGATCATAAAGGCTAGATCATTAGCGTACTTTATGCAAAAAAGACTGAAATAGCAATCATTGGACTCATATTCAAAGTTTTAAGTTAAAATAAAATGCTTCTTATATATAGATATTATTTTTATGACTCTCGATTTTATCAACTTTACCAGTAATTTGAACAACTACCAGTCCCAACCAGGTCAGGTAAGAAGACATTTATTGTACATATATGTATAGATATTTCTGTCTTCAGTGTAGAACATCATGAGCAAATCAGGGGTACCACATTAAGTTGATTTTATTAAAATCAAAAGCATGAAACTTGTCATTTAAGTCAGCATAGGCAGCCTTATCACAGGTAATTAAGTTCCTGGAAATATTGTAAAAAACTCAAGAACCTCCATTACTACCTTTGAGGCCCTGTAGAAGTCTGTAGTTTGGCACTAGGGAAATTTCCAACTTAGCTTTACTGATTTAACATAGCAAAACCCTACAGGTAAACGTTATATGGCTTTATCAAGCAATAAACAAAGATATGTTTGCATATAAACATTATATATTATATATATATATTATACACACATACATACACATACATAAACCATATACATGTATATATATTTATATCCTTCCCAGTTGTATTTCTTTATTGATCCCCTCTTTTTTAAGGGTTTAATAAGATCTTCCATCCACAGCTGAACAGAAGCAAAAACTCAAGTCTGGGTGACTCCAGTTCCTCTCAGGTTTTCATATACTTCTCATGACTATCCTTCCTGGTGAGGTACTGGGACTTAAAGTTAATGTCTGATGCCTTCTGGGCCAAAAAGAGGGTACTCAATTCCCTGGGGAGATATTTGATTCATGTTCTTTCTTTTTGTTTGTTTGTTTCCCAAATACAAGCTTATAGGCATTACCCAGTTGAAATGAATTGACTGAGAATGGATTCTAGCCTCATATACTTTTTTAAAACTCTAGGTAATTTTATGCTGTCAGACTCCAAAGATTGGGACTCATAGCTCCAAGGACACCATCTTGTCCTCCCTACGGTCTTGCTTTCTTTCCAAGCTCATCACCTTGTAGATCACACTCACTAGGTACTTTTGCTAGGCACTGGAACACACAAAAAGCAGGATAGGACACAGACCCTACTCTTGATAAACTCAAGCAATAGTTATAGACAGATAAACATACTTCCAGTAGAACATGGCTAGTCAAGTAGTAGAAGTAGGTACACAATGTTACAAGATAGGAATACAAGCCCGAGAAATCTTCATAGAGGCAGTGATACTAGTTTTGTGCTTAATCTTAAAGGGAAACAGGAAATTTTCTTAGATGAGAAGAGGAGGAGAAAAGCTGAGAGTGAAGAAGAGGTGTAAGTAGATTTTAAGCAGAAGGAATAACATAACATAAGAGTAAGGTCCAGCTGCAAAGTATAGCCTCCCATCCAATACCAGCTTCCTCATCCCTCATCTGGGTCTTCATAACCTGCTCTCAATCTCAGGTCTCACTGGTCCTTCCCTTCCTTCTTAGCCCTCCAGCCCCAAGGAAGGCTCAACTCTCCACTCTCTACCCACAGAACTCTGAGAAGGCCTATGTATCCTGTCCCAAAAGATTTTAGGATAAATGTATACTCTGAGGACAGAATATCCTTAGGGGAAAATCTGTCAACAAGGAGTGAAAGATTCCATTCTCCTGGATGTTTTCCTAGTTCCTTTAAAAAAACAAAAACAAAAACTTACCTTTATGCCACAGCTGCAGGACAAGTAACAAAATCAACTGTATTAAATATGCAAAAGCTTGGCTTGCATTAAAACTGCTGCAATCCCAGCAATAAAGAACTTCACAGGAAATTGTAATTAATGGATATATTCATTCCACACACACAAAAATTATTGAACATCTACTATATCCCTTAACTATTTCTTGTCTGGATTAAGTAGTCATATTAATTTTAGATTAATTATTGGAGTAGGGGACACATGGTGGAGTAGATTGTTTCCCACACTAACTTGAATATACATTTTTATCAAATAGAGCATCTTGAGGTACTGATAATCCATGGAACACATGTGGGGAAATTCTGATCAAGTCTGAATTTCTATCATTCATCTAATCATTCAGCTTCTACTTGAATATCCCCAAGGTAGCTCAATCAGAGGCAACTTATTTTATTGATCGTTACTGTTATGGGTAGTGTTGGCTGAAATAATAATAGTGGTTATTATTATTACTATTATCCTGACCCCAAATCTGCCACCTTGAATCATCCTTTCCTTTGTCCTAGTTTTGCCTCCTAACCTTGATGAATTAGTAAAAAGCAAGATCTGGTATTATGGAAGTGGTGCCTAAATTTAACAGACTAAAACAGTGAAGAAACCAGATATTTTACATTCAAACTGAAGCTGGAAAATCAATGCATTGTTTCTCTTCACATTATAACATTCAAAACCGACTTATTTTTAAATGCATCAGATATGGCTCTTTAGCAGTATTCTATGCAAGTGTGGGTATCAAGGAGCCAGCCCCTGCTGCCTGAGAGTTCAGAAACTGTTTTCCATAAGCTAAGGGTGAGTGGTCTCTGTCTAGCCGTAAAGATTGACCTCTAAGAACCTAAGAGACATCTTCGGATTTTGTTTCCTGAGAAGAAATCATGATTTCACATTTGGTCTAAAAACAGCCTTTTCCAACAAATATATCAACATCATTACAACAAAGCACAAACTTTCCTTGGAGACTGGAATTGAGCTATAGACATGAAGCCTATACTAACAGCCTGAGAAATGCAACTTGCAGCTTCCAGTCATTGCTGGTCAAACGGAATTTAATGTGAGCTTGACGAGTATCCCGAAGGAGGAAAAAGGCACCCTCATTTTGCAGCCTTCATCAGCATTTGTTTCCGAATCACCCCAGTCTTTTCCTCCTTTAATAATCAAATAATTCTCTAGCCTTTCATGATTTTTGCCATATATATCTTTTTGGATATCTAATTAACACTGTGATTTTTGTTCTACATATGTTGTGTAATAGTTGATTCTGCCCTATCCTTACAAAACATGTTAAGCTTAATAAATATATTTATGAGAATTACTTTGTATAGTCCTTATGCAATCAGCCATGCTGGGTATGATGGCCCAAGACGATGAAAAGCCATTGACTTTTTGTAGCAAATTAAGTCTACCACCTAATCGGTGAACCCTGCTAAGCTTTTGAATTATGAGGAGAGCCAGAAGCTCAGTTAGAACACTCAAATGAATTATATCAATTCATAAACTTGTTCATGTCCAGATTTCATTAGCCACACATTAACAGCATTTTATGTTTATTACTGCTCTGACATAATCTATAAATAACTGAAATGTTAATCATAGTGTTCTGCCGGGCATCATCATTTAATCATAAAGAGATACATTATTATAAACTATAATAGATAATAACAAGTCTGGGTCAATGGCCGCATATTAAAAGATCACAATTATATCCTATAAGGGTATGTACCTCATACATTTGGTGACACATAGGTCCATATCTAATCACTTGCAAATGTTTCCCCTCTGACATACTTACAGTACAAGGTGACACAATTAAGAAAATATGCTTGTAAAACACTACAATCCTTGAGCATCAAAGTAAACAGAGAACAATTAATAGTGGGAGAAAATATCTTGCCAATGCCAGTTCAATTAACTCTTTATTGGTAGGTTTGTTTTTCAGTAGAAAGGGAATTCATGTTCCTAACATATGGGAGAACCAAAAAAAGAATATGTGCAGCTTATCAAAACGTAACTAGAAAAGCTATTAAATAAAAGCTAAATTCAGTTATAATTGAGTTAAAATTGTAAAACAAAGCCTAACTACTGATTAGATCTTCTTCAAGTCCTATTAATGGTTTATTGCAAACTGTAACATAGTAATCTTATATTACATTATAAAATAATTTCACGTAGGAATATTCATACTTCTTCGCAAGAAGTAATAACTTTCAAACTCAGCAAAGCTACCAGTTTCGAATGACCCTGCTATTATTGTTCATGCCATGATGTTGTCATCACTGTTGTGTTTTGACTAGCTGATGACAGAGCACTGATCAAGTTTGGATATTGATTTAACAAGATGATGGGGTCATTACCTTTGCAGCTTATGTGGTTCCTGTGTTTTTGCTTCAGGAAAATATCCTGATGAAATATCAACTGCTTACACAAATAATTTCTAAAATAGATTACCAGGGGAAAGAGTTTTGAATGAGAAACGAGGCTGACCTAGAGTCCAAGAATTAATGACAGATTATTAAACTATTTTATGCCTAGAATTAGCCACTAATTTAAAGCCTTAGTTGAACAGGACGCAGAGATAGTGTCTGTCATTGCAAGCACTTGCACCTCAGAGCTCAGGGTGAATCGAGGGAGATAAAGAAAGGAATGTAAAACACTATGGAAACCAACCTCTGGAGACTTAATATTCTGATCAGCTCACCTCCGAACATCTGGCTCTTAAATGTTCAAGCACAAAAACAAGAGAGCTAATGAAAGCAGCACATATTATCTCTCCCATCAATGTACCTCACAAACACCTGCTAAAATTAAAACAAATTGAATCTTGATTGCTGATTAAGTACCCCTTCTTTAGCTAGATATTCTGTCATTATTTGCCCTGGCGCACAATGCATAAACTGATGAATGGCGAGTGGTGGGCTGCGGCAGCAAAGGTGGATACAAGGCGATTCAAAGTAGATGAATATAAATGGTAGCAGATTAACTTTGTGTACTCTAACCCAGCAAAAAAGTGAGTTTTCACCCCCACACCACCCCCCAAGAATGAAAGTGCTAAAACTGCATTGAAAATAGAAAGGTGAGTCTGTGCATTATAATACATCGCCTCCCTGCAGCAAAGTTCCTTGTAAGTCAGGTCTTGCTGCATTTAATTTACTCCCCACAGCCTGGCGACTGAGCTTAAAAAGTACTTTTGACCTGTATTACTGACTGCTTTTATTCAGTTTCTTAGCTGGTGCAAATGCTTTTTTTTTTTTTTGCTTTGCTTTTTATTTATTTATTTTTTGCATTTGCAAACCTTTCCAGACACAAGCCGGTAATACCAGAAACAGAACCTCCCAGGACACATTTGGTTTGTCCATATCTGAAACAAATACTTGGACTGTGGTTAAAAAAAAAAAAAAAAAAGTTACACAATTTACTGCCAATAAATCAAGAGACTATTCAACGTGCACATTTCAGTTAGAATAAAAATACCCATTCGAGTTTTCATCACACATATATAAATACCTTCCTATGCGAACACTGATGACAGATGTGTGGCTAATCTACCATGTTAACTTCATTTGAGAAACTGTGGTTTTGTTCAAACTTTATTAGCTAAACTCGAATTGATCCTGATAAGTTTTAACTCAACATTTTACCTGGTTCAAGTATATTTCCAGAATTCATACAACTCAACAGTTCCTCTGTATTTGCAATACATTCACATAAATTTCCTGTGAAAATAATCAACTTGTATTTGTTTCAATGTCTTTCAATTAAAACAAACAACAAAAAGAGAGGAGTGAGAGAAAAATAGCAGTGTGTAAATCCTTTCTAACACTACAACCTACACAACCTGGTTTCATTTATTTATTTATTTTTTTGACTAACACGCTAAGGTCACAACAGCACATATGTTTGGCATATGCATTTCATCATTGATGATTATACTCTACTCAAAAAGTAGCTGCAAAATGATAGTTATGTCAAAGGGCTAGGTTCCTCTAAGATCTCCTATTGGGCATTAAAACAAAAGGAAAGAAATGTCCATGAATCACTTATTGTTCCTTGACTTTTTTTCTTATTGCATTCTAAATTATTTAAATATACTATTAGGCATCATATTGGAAAAAACAGATGTTTTCTAATTATGAACTGATTTTACAGTGTGATGGTGTCACATATTTAAATTACAAATACACATTTTTAGCATTCCAGCTGTGCTTTACAAGAGTTTAATTTGCTTCTTCTGATATGTCACATTGCACCTGCCTTTTTAAAACTCCTATAAATGTAAAACATTACTCAAACACAATTATTAAGACATGTTGAAGAATTCTAAAGATTCTGAACAGCTTATAGAAGATGAATTTTATATAAAGATTCAATAATGAATCTACCAAATGTGTATTTGGAGTAACATTTACAAATATTTTTAGAGGAATATAAATTTGGACTGATGATCTGTATATGGATATATGGATATATAGTAGAATATAGAATTTGATTTTATTTGTATAGCACCTTTCCTATTAACTATATCTTCAAGCACAATGATACAAACTTGAGTTTAAAATACCTGCTGTGCCTTAACAACATGAAAATAAAAATTCAGCATCTATTAAGAACTTAAAGAGAACTTTTATTGGATGGGAAGTAAGAAGGTACTTTGCCCAGAGCTTGAGCATTAGTTACATTATCACTCTTTTTCTTTTTAGGGACAACTCTATGATACAATCAGATTGATCAATCATTTCAGAAAAAAATTCTAAATATTGAGAATTTAGATTAATTAAAATTTTTCTATAAAATCAATGACCAATGAGTTAACAGTGATGGACCCATTTTTCCTAGATATGAGGTAGGGTTTCCTAGGTGCACTTGAGTTTGGTGTGAAACATTCGACCCAAATAAACTTCAGTGATTTCCCAGGATTTAAATTGTCATGCGATGAATGTTAAAACAAATAAATCCACATACATATGTGAGTGAAGATACATCCATAGGCAAAAGAATGAACAACTAACTAGGTCTTCATATGAGGTTTTATTAAAAAATACGGAAATGGACTATATGCTTTATTTCTGAGATCCACAGAAATATTTTAAACTTTAAAATAAATAATAAATTCAGAGAAATTCATCTATATGTATAATCTATATATAAAATCATATAAAGGAATATTTCTTTTATACTTCTTATACATATACAAGAGGTATTATTTCCCAGTATACTCCCTAGAAATAACAATTATTGTTTCAGAAATGTATATTCATATTAAAAGTGACTATGAGAGAACAGCTGAAGAGGAAATAAACCAGATGTAAGTTATTCACCCAATCTTGTTGTTTCAAAATAAGAAAAAGAAGTTTTTCCTCAACACAATTTTGAAGAATTGACATGTTTAAATGATAGTGTGGGGTCGTTTTTTTCCTCTTTCTCTATTTTCACAATAATGGTTGACAATAAACCATTTATAACTCTTTAAGATCTTAATATGGCTAAATGATTTATTTCTGTAAAATCTGATTTCACTGTCCTCAGAATAAAATATTCAAGACAAAGCCAATAAGAGTGTATACATGGTGAAACTGGACCTCCCAGCCACCCCAGTGTGAGTAGCAAGCATAGCGGTGAATTGACTTTTTTTTAAAGAGAAGTCTAAAGATTAAATGAGGATGGTAAAAGTATTACGGTAATAAATTTTACTGGCAAACAAATAAAATCACATTGTAAAACCTTTCCAAAAAAGGACGCTTTAACTGCAATGCATAATCATATATAAAAACCTAAAATGGAAATTTCTATCCATTAAAGTGTGAACAGGCTAATTCAGAATAAATGGGAGGGCAATTGGAAAGATAAAGTGTTCAGCCAGCTCTCCTACTGAACAAAGACCTTATTTTAATCATAAGGTTATTGACTGCAAAGCAAAGTATTTCTGCCAAATACAGAACTTTCAAAATGGCTCAGCCATAAGTCTTATTTTCATAGGGTTTAATGGTCTGTCACAGCCAGAGACTGCCTCTCTTGACCAGATTTCTTTTCTTGAGTCTCCTGGGCCATCCGTCCTGCTCTCTGGGCTCAGCTTTCTGGGTGAGTTTTAAGTAGTCCTTCTGGCCCTTAGTCAGCTCCTGAGGTCTAGGGAGCCACCTGCGTGAACAGGACAGGTAAACTGGGTGGTATAAACCTTGGCCCTTTGGCTCTGGTTACCAACTGTTGGGCTGCACCCCACAGGCCTACATGCCCTGTACTTGCCCATCCTCAAGACTGAAGAAAGAGCCCGGAGTCAATGACAGAGACATCATTGGTTTAATGGCTCAGAGGATCTTACATGTTTGAAGCAAGGTCCTGGAGCGACACCCCACCAAGTCCTCACTCCTGGGGGGGAGGGGAAGGTTAGCAGTTATAGGGGAATTGATGGCAGGTTGCCTTATCAGTTACCAGGGAAACTAGCAGAGGGGCACGTCCCTCACCGTCCCTTTGATAAGCTATCATGGTGGAGATGTTCTGATCTAAAGGCTAGAATGATCACTAACTGGGGCCGGAGCAAGTATGTAGGAAGATCAGTCATGTGAGCAGTGTGTAGTTGAAGCAGGCCCTGGTGCAGCAGGGGATGGACAGAGAGCAAGAGAATAGCCATCTTGGGTGGCCTGACCATACAACCCTTATCTACATACCACTTCCCAAATCTTCCTCCTGATTCTAGATTTGGCTTCATGTTTCCCACCATTTAAGTGTGGCCATCTCAAGGTTGGAAGACACTAAGGTGCCTTTTGATTCCTCCCAATCAGGGAGCCCAAGGAATAAAGGAGGGAGACTCAGAGGAGGGATCCCAATTGTGCTTTGAAAAGGAGCTCTAGATTAAAGACGTACAACAGCAGGCAATATTTAATTCTTTCTGAAACTGACAACCAACACTACATTCAGTCTGCCATAAAATGACAGTGACAGACCTCAGTCTAAGTGGGAGAGTCTCCTGCAGTTGCAGAAACAGCTGCTCTATTCTGAACAGGGACAAGAATGTGAATTCAAAAGCTGCATGCATGAATGAGAGATAGCTTTAAGAATGGCTCCCTTGGGATGCTCAAAACTTGAGAATCTAAAGACAGTTTTCCTGAAATGTTATTGTCAACGCACAGCTGAGACTTCAATGAACAGATTATTTAATTTAGGGAATAAGCAGGTTAATAAACAGAATTGCAAAGATCTTCCAAATATCATCAGCTGACCCAAAATCCCAGATCTTCAGTTTCATAAAGTTCCCTGCCAATTCCCATTTATACATTCCTTTTATTCATTATGCATGGTAAGTCCTCTAGATTCTCTAATATGAACATAACAATTGTATCCAATATTCTCACATGAATGATACTGAGGCCACCACCCTTGGATCCTCAGAGAAGCCTTGGTTCTGATCCTCTAATGGCCACTTTATACTGAAGGTGTACTCTCTGCTCACTGTTTTACCTTCAGCCCTTGGGGAGCTTCTCTTTATGGATCATACTATGTATGTTTCTGTGTTAGGTTAGGGGTTATTCAGGGGCATCCAATTTACCCTTCTCTTCATACCCTTGAAACACAGAGGGAAAAAAGACAAGTTGTTATAGCTGTGGAAACCAGATATATTAATAAATAATCTGACATACTCCAGGAGAAATTTCATGTCATCCTAAAATGATGACATTTTTGACATTTTACCCTTTTTTAGACAGTAAAAAAGTTGGGGGGTTTTGTTCACCTTCACTGTATACCTCTTTCCAGCAACAGGGTGGCCCTGCTGACCACAGAATCAGGAACTGAGTAGAAGTTGTTTTATGAGATAACCACAGCTAATCCATTTTCACTGTGCCACCCCATTCTCAACCCCTGTCAGTCCCTCCGGTCCTGTGTTCTTTCATAGGCTTCAATTTTAGTAAGACATTACACAAAGGGGTGCAACAGGCAGTGACATATTGCATCTAAGATAAAAGTGTCTGAATCAAAAAGAGCCCTAGAAGAGATGCTGTTTGGATGTTACAGATTTTATGTATTACTTCTGGAATGAGAATATCTGAATGATGCTTAAAAGTATTCAAATTGAGATAACCAAAACAGAAAGCTCCTCCCCAGTTCAAAAGAATGTCACAAGATAGATGATTGTTTGATACTGGACTGTTGGCCATAAGCTTGAGATCTGAGAGGAATTCTGATAACAAGGAAAACTGTGGTGCTCCAAGAAGAATTCACTGACTGGGCATGGTATAGTCACAAAACCTGATCTGGATGATCACATCTCACTCTTGGATAAGCAAACCAACCCAAAACAGTTTAGCAGAAGATTCTCCAACATAAACTCAGAGGACAACAGCACAGAAAAGACAGAGAAAAAGCACAAAAAAGGGCTTTTTCCTTAATTAAAGAAAAAAATCATCTCAGTGTTTCCAACAAAACTTTAGAAAATCTGTCCTCAAAAGAAAGAGATCAATGATAAAATGATCAGGAAACAGACTGGTTTGAAAAGAGAGTTGAGATGCATGTGTAGGTGATAAAGGAGTTGAATGAATTAACAAAAGACTGAAAGGGATCCAGAATTCTGTTATGAATGAATCTTCATTAAAGAGGAAATGCATAGACTGTGTGGAAAAAATACTGGTCACTGACATTGAAGCCAATACAAGGTACATTTCTAGAGGCTAGAGAAAAAGAACAACAAAAAACAATGAGTCGGGAAACAAAGACTATAGGAGTCAGAAAATGGAGAGCCCGCATATGGACACCTATAAAAAAGGGAGGAAGGGGGGTCTAAGAATATAACAATATCCTATTTGTATCTGAAAAGAAATATAGGTTACTTAACAAACTGAAAAAGTCAAGCTGGTCATACACTTCTGTTAGGCTTCATTAAATAGTATGTGACTATGAGACAATGTCTACACAATTTTATGGGGAAATGTTTGTGACCCAAGAATTCTATATACGAGCAATTGTGGTACATACACAAAGGCAACAAAAAGATATTCTCAGACACGTAAGGGCTCAGAAAGTATATAACCCATATGTCTTTTTTTAAAAAAGAAACTACTCGAAGGTATATTTAAGCTGATAGAATACTCAAAATTTTTAAAAATGCAAATAGCATAGTATTGATATGAAATAAATGGTGGTAAATAAATGCAATATTAAATCTAAATTTTTAATGTAATTATTAGGATGAATTAATATTTTTCAAAATGGTTCTTGTGAGAGAAAAATCATATTTTTTTTTTAAAAAAATCATTATTTAACATTTATTATCCAGATCTAACACCTGAGATATAGTAACACAAACTGGGAAGTGATTTAATGAAAGGAAAGTAGTAAAAGGCCATTTCCTCATCTTACATAGTGGCTAATCAAAAACAGCCTTTTCTCCATGCTGGTAATTAGAGAAATATAGGCTTAAGAAGTTCTTTTTTTTTTTTTTTTTTTTAATGTAAAGGTAGTCACTACTGTTAAAAACAATTGTATACCTAATAAATAACAAGGGGAAAAAGCAAAAAGAAGGAAGAAATGAGGAAGGATGTAAGGAAAGAAAGAAAAAAGAAACAATCTATAAAGCAACAGAAACAAAAGAATCAAAAAGCATAAAAATATTTCCAACAAATGTGAGATACAATTACCACACCAATTAATAATACAGAGAACTATTTTAAACAAAATATTTGAGATTGGGATAAACCATTTTGGATGTATGCTCCTAATAGAAACACCGTTAAATCAAAAGGACCAAGAAAGATTGAAAAGAAAAGGATATCCTTCAATATCACACAATCACAATAAAAACAAAGCTGGGGTCACAACTATAATATTAGACATAGAAGAATTAGAATTAAACACTTAAATGGAACAAAAAGAATCATAATATAATAGGTAAAATCTGCCATGTAATTATAATAACACCACCACCAGCAATACAGTTTTATACTTTGAATAATATAGTATCTAAGTTTACAAAGGAAAAAGTATTAATTGTAGTGGGAGACATTATGCTAAATTGAAATAAGAAGTAAATGATTTAAAGAACTTAAGGAAATGGTACGAACAATCTATCACTTATTAACTGCTTACTACGTGTCAGGCATTGTGCTAAGTTCTTTACTACATAGCTCATTAGATCTTAACAACTCCATAAGGTGGGTTTATGACCTTTCTCACACACTGAGAAACCAAGACCAAGACTTGCATAACTTGCTCAGCTTCATACAATTGGTAGTGCCAAAGATGCACTATGTGTGTCTCTTAGAGGAACTGAAAAGAAAGTTCTAGAAAATGGCCAAATATAAACTAAATATACAAAAATGAATCCTTTTCTTCGATAACAGAAAACAAAATAGAAAAAAAAAAAAAAGATAGGTTTTTCAAAGTGCAACAACAACATGGAATTCTCCCCAGCGAAAACTGTAATTAAAAACAAATACTCAGGAAGAAATGAAGACTACTGTAGCTCGTCACTGAAAATCATAAAAGAATACACAAATAGGCCTTTTGTGTCTCAGGTATAGAAGACTGAATTTTGTAAGGGTGTCAATTCTTCTCTATTTCACGGGTTTAGTGTTATTACAATGAAAATCTCTGCATTTTTTCTAACTTGCCAAAGTGATTTTAGAATTCAGTTTAAGAAGAAATATAAGACCTTCTCTAGACTTATGCTGTGTGTCTGGTGAGGGCAGAGACACATCTATCTTGTTGCCTAGCAGCCCTAGCCCAGAGGAGGAACCCCATAAATATTTATGGAGTGAAAAATAGCTAAGAAAATTTTGAAAAATATTCTAATTAATGTTCCTAACTAAATGAAACTAATGTTTCTAACATGCTAACTAGTAAGTGAAAACTTGCTTCAATAAAGGTTAGCATCTTTGATACAAAAAAAAATTCAAGTTGATAAGAGGAATACAAAAAGTTTTGATGGTTCCAAGGAAACTGAAATAAAAATAATTCGTTTATGGGAATAGTCATTCAAAGGTTATTAATAATAGTAAAAAATCTGTCTCTACCTAATGATAATAGAGCAGTAAAATTAATTATATCATGCCCAAATAAAGAATAATATACAGTCTTTTAATATACTATTGAATATTTAATGCCTTTTTTTCAGTTCATTCCTTCTATAAATGCTTATAATGTAATGGTAAAAGAAAAAGCAAAATATGAGTATAAACAAATCAAGGCCCGATTTAAAAAAAAAAAAATATATATATATATATACATAGAGAGAGAGAGAGAGAGAGAAAGAGAGAGAGATTTGAGAAGCATTTAAAAAAATATAGGAAAGAAATATATTGAAACACCAACCATTATATATGGGTTGTAGAATTACCCATTATATTTTATTTTCTTATTTATATATTTTTAGATTTTCTATATTGTCTGTAATGAGTTTACTGAATCTTAGAATGAGAAAATAATCCTCTAAAGACTAGTTTATTCAAGGTAATAGAGCCAGATTACTAAAAGTAAAATAAATCTGGCCTTACTTTCTATTTTGGTGTCTCCAAATTTCAGGGGATGTCTATTTCCATATGCTGTCAAATTCTAAGGAAAATCTGATATTCAATCTGTGGAACCAAAATAGGAACTTTCTCCAAAAGTAATGTTTTCTACAGTCTCTTTTATACTCTTCACCTGAGACTCAAAACATGAAGTTGAAAATATCTGTGTTTTTCAAAAATGTGAGCAGTTTAAGATAATTTTTTAAAACACTCTTATTCTCTCAATACTTTTGCAGAGGATATAAGAAAGAAAGTTTTGATTGAGATATAAAGGAGAAAAATGTCCAGGAAACACACAGAGACATTAAAAAAAAAATAGTAATCAAACAACTTCTCAACAACAGGATTATCAAAACAATAAAAACCCTCATTAGCAATACAATGCTTAGAAAATACAGTATATCTTTAATGCCATTGATGCTCCCTAATATTTAAACCAAAACAAAACAATAACAACAAAGATATCTAAGAATTACAGCAGAGGCTTCTCACTGGTGTTCATTGACTGGAACACCATACCTTGCCAATGAGACTTGAACTAAAGATCATTTCACCAACTAAATTGAATCACCTTTGGAAAATACCAGTGTGTGTAAGAAGAGAAACTAACAAAGTAAGTTTCCACTTGTTTCTGGAATTTTTAGCAAGAGAATAAATGACTTGGATTATATATTCTAAACCCTTAGAAGAAAAGAGAATCAGGTGTCAATAGTCCCAATAAAGGATTGGTAACCTTTAATGAGATTTTGGTCATGTATGTAGAACTATATCCTCATTTCAACACTTGTTGACGAGTCGATGCCGATGAGTTCATTTTAGGGATATATAACTTAACAAGTTGTCAGGTTTAAAATAGAAGCATGGATCTTACTCAAGAGTTTCCATTTTTAATGGGTAAGAGATGTAGTGGCTTTCGAAGCTTCGGGATACGAAAGCCTGGACCAATGCTTTGAGGGACTGACTCTTGGTACACACTCACAGGCACAGGAATTGCCCTGGCCACCACCCCAATGGGATGGTCTACAATGGGAAATCTAATTTTCACCCAGCAGAGCTCTGCAGGTGCAGAAACCCTTAAACAATTTAAAGCCAAGATTAACAACAGTACTTTTAAAAAACTAACTTACCGAGTTATACAGTGCACTTATAGTTCACCATTACATGATTTAATGTGATTCTCACAACCGCTCTGACACATGAGCAGGAAAGGCATTATTCCCATTTTGCAGTTGTGATCACCAGAGCTCAGAGGCATCAGCAGTTGATAAGATCTTGCAGCTCAGACCGTGGGCAGGCCTAGAACCTGGGCCTTGGGAGGCCTTTTCTAGTGTTCTTTCCACTAAACCATGTGGGTTTTCAAGGAAACAAGTTTCCAAATAAGGCCCTTTCTACTCTCCCTTAGGTAACTTTAATAAACTCAGTGTAAAACAAACAACAAATTGGCTGTTCCCAAGCACATGGTGCTGCTCAGCTGTGGTTAAGCCAGGAGGCCTCCAACATGCCCAACTTTCACAGACATTACTTACTTACTATTTTCTCATGCTGGTGAAGGCAGACAATTCACATGCAGAGTCCTATTATCATAGCACGGCCACAGTCCTGCACATTGCCCTCAAGGATCAGGCCAGCTCACATGTAGAAGAGGAGGGTATGGGACAGGGCCAGGGACACAGTGGTGCCAGCAAGTCCTGCCCCAAAGGCAAACTCCCAAATCCAGACAGGATGGAAAAAGGCAATGGGGGGGCCAACGCCCAGTGGTGGGTGGAAAATAGGTTACAGTTGTGCCACAAGGTAATAATGGCTATAAAATTTTGTAAAAATACAAAATTTTTATTTGGAACTTCTATGAAAATTCAATATTTAATATTTTCCCCAATACTTGGTTTTCTTTTCCTTACTGGAATTAAAGAAAAAAAGAAAATGTACTTAGTTTCTTATTCGCCAAGCATCGTATAGACTTCTCCAAATCCCTTTCAATATACCCTGATACCATGCAAATATTATTATATTTTCTATATTGTGAGGTGAAAAACTTTGGAAAACATTGGCCTCGAGGCTGTTCATCAGTCCTCATGAAGGTGGAACAGCTCAGTGGAGGAACCGGGGGGATTGGTGACATTCATTCATTTATTAAATGATTAAATCATATTTATGGAGCACCTGTTATGTGTCAGGCATAGTTTTAGGTGCTGAGATACAACAAAGAACAAGACAAAGCACTTAATCTCACGGAACTTAAATTTTAAATAAAGGAAACAGGGCAGTGAAAACACACACAAGTAATGTCAGGTAGCTGTAAGCACCAAGAATGAAAATACAGTACAAAAGGATCAGAGGTGAAAGAGTGGCCACCAGGGGTGCTATGTGAGATGGGGGTCAATGGGGAAAGACTGAAGGAGGCTGGCAGGGAGTAAGTATGTGCAGGCAGTAGGAGTAGAATACTCATTGTCCCTGAGGGGGGGTTTTCTTGCTTGTTCAAAGAACAGCAAAGAGGCCAGGGAAGCTAGAGCTGAGAGAACAAGGGAGAATGTGTAGGGCATAAAATCAGATTATAGGAGACCCAAACAGACAGTTAGCATCCAAAAAAGTTGTAATAAGGCCCTAAGGAGCAAGCTAAGCCAGATAACTTCCGGTACAGCCCAGGAGTCATAGCAATACATGAGCATCCCTGTACCCCGCCTTAGACAGGTCTTGATCTCTTTCCCCCAACTGTGACAGCATCTGCCAATAAGCCCTTCCGAGTCCATTCATCGCCCATACAACCATATCCACCGGGGTGACCGCCACACCTCCAGTGGCTCCCCAGAGATATACTCAGGAGAATAAAATCTCCACACCTATGGGCCCATGGCAATATGAAGCCATCCCATGCTCTGCAACATGCTCTGTTCCATTCTTGTGCATGCTCAACTCTAAAGACACTAAATGTATTTGCAACTTCCAACCAGGCTATGCCCTGTCAAGTCTTCTGACACACCAGTTCTCTCTGCTGTGATGCCTTCTCTCCACCTACCCTGAGCCCTGCTCGTAGCTGTCTTCAGAATTCCTATTCATTCCTCACACCCCACTTAAATATAACTCCTCTGAAAAGCCTCCACCCACCACTCCTGAAAAATTAGTTCCTCTTAGCACGTACCTACTCACCTACTCTCATTCTATTCTCTTCATCCAATTTCTATAAATGGCCAAGCATGTGCCAGAATCCTGGGACTAAAGTATGAAGATGAATAAAATATAGTTGTATTCTGGAAGGATTTGTACTCTTGTCAGAGACAGATCAAAATAATTTTATATTACATTATTATTACATAAAATGCTGCAATATGAAGTGCTCTGGGAAGATAAACTTTCTTTTTCTTTTCTGCTGGGGGGGGACCAGGTTGTCAGGAAAAGCATCAGAGGAGGGACATTTGAGTTGGATCCAGAGGATGAATGGAGACTCACTATGTGAATGAGAAAGGGCAAGACACGCCCCAGGAGGAAGCAGCAAGAGACAGGGGAGGCGAAGTGAAGGTGCCTGGCATCTTCAGGGGAGAGTGAGTAGTACAGGATGGCTGAGCTCAGCTGGGGGGTAGAAAGGCAGGTGGCAACAGGTTCTGAAGGGCCAAGAATTACTTACTAGGCTTGAAACCAGGAAGTGACACTATGAGATGAGAGTCTTAAAAGAAAAAGAACTCTGATGGCAATGCGTAAGATGAGGTGAAGCACGGACGCAAACTGTACTGAAATTAAGCTAAAGCTTTTTGTATTTCATTTTGTTTTGTTTTATTGATCTAGTAGAATTCTCAAGAGCCATAAGAGTGTTTCTCTGTATATAACAGTCATTCAACGTTTGTTAAATGTCATGAGTGAATGAATGAATGAGTAAATGAATGAATACATACATTCATGGGGATGGGGAACTCTTTTTTTTAATTTGAAGAAAATCTAATCCAGGAGTCAAGTTTCTTGAAATTGTGATGTCGAGATTATGTTGAAATGATTTATCTCGCCTCATTATGGAATCAGGTGTTTCACATAAGTGGTTACTAGTTTTTCAAAGAGCTTAAGTATTCATTTCCTAACACCAAAAAAGTGTTTTTAAATTCCAATCGAATTCTTTCAAGGCACATTTTTTCCCTTCAAGTAGAAGCCATAGAACTGAATTTAATTTTTTTCTTAGAAGATTCAAGCTCATGGAAATCCACTGCAGCACACTGAGGTGGCATGGTAAAGCAGAATGACATCAGAGTCTGGTAAAATTCTGGTACTGCCACCTATAAGCTATCGTGGTTTTGATAATTTACAACCTCAGCTTGAATTTTCTCATCTATAAAATGGGAACATTGATACCTAAATTGTGGAATTAAGTTAGATGCTGTATGAAAAAGCACCTGACACACAGTAGGTGCTCCAGAGGCTATATTTATCAATATTAATGCAGCTATGAATTTTTCAGCTTTGTATTTTCCCCAAATATCAGGCTATCAGCTATCATTTCTGATGTCATTTGTCTGCATCTAACAGATGCTTCTTTCCTCAATCCTCTTTCTAATAAGCTATTTCTAATTCTCTCTAGTTATTACCAGATAACGTATGCCCCTTCATAAGCATGGATAAAGCCGCAAGTGTCTGAATGAAGGAAGGACCAGGAAGATCATAGTTTGGGTGAAAAGGTTTTGTGGAAGCCAACTGGAAAGCTCAGAAGCCTAGCTTGTCTACTTCCCAATTCTGAATTGTGTCCTAAATTGTTAATAACAACAGAAGCCTATCATCCCCAGAATACCTGAGATGCAATTATGTAGAAAGTAGAAAGCCACAAAGCTAGATTGTTTGCAGCACATTATCTCTTGACAAAGGTACAAAGGGTTTGAGGCAAAAAAATAATTCATTAACAATTTAAAAGGAAAACAAAAAGTTGACATGAGAAACCAGAAGGAAGAACAAAGGCCCTAGATTACGATAAAAGACTTCAATCACTGTCTAGGTAAAGGAGAAATAGAGTTTATTGGAAGTAATTTAGTGACTACTTATGGAATTACAATAAAGGTGACAAAAATCCCAGAATTTGTAAGGCAAATGTAAATATAAATATAAATCAATTACTGGCTTATTATTTCATTAAATTGAAGATGGAAAGGACCAATTCTTGAGTCACAGCGTTTGCCTCCTGGGGTCCTAGATAGCTTTCCCTGTCAAATTGAAATAAAAAAGATAAATAAACATGAGAAATTAAGAATGTCAAAGTATATGAAGGGAAAAGGAAAGAAAGGGGAAAATGATGTTTCACAATTATTATCCAGGCTAAGAGAAACAAAATTACTTGATCATAAAGTCAAGATAATCTGGTTTTCTTTATGAGTTCCCATTTTATTAATGAAAGCAAGGTAACACCTTATTGTACCCGGGTGAATTAAAATGCCTGTTTGAAGAAGCAATCCTCCATAGGGGTCTTTAATAGAATCTGTGAATGGTTCTAGAGCCAGATAATTTAGCTGTAAAAAGGCAATATTAATATTAACCTCTCCATGTGCACAGACCTACCTTGAGGGGCATAGGGACAGGGAAATGTTAACAGAATGAACCAGGCACATCATTTCTTTTTTTTAAAAAAAAACCTGAACTCTTTCAGGGGCAAAAATTGGATAAACCTCTTCTACAAAATTGCCTGCAACATTCACTGTTATCCCTTCATGCCTCTTGCTCCAAACAACACTGACCAGCGATTCCGTGCATACGGCGCTGCTCACATTATTTTCTGACTTTGTATTCAGGGCATGTGACTTGTAAGAAGTCTAATAGAAAAGCATTTAATCAAAATAAACAGAATAGAAAACGAACTTCCAAATGCAGAAGTCTCAACAGGAGCCATGAAAACACATTTCCAAATTAGAGGCAGGTGCTCAGTGGGGCCCTCCCCCGGCGACTATGAATTAACAAAATAAAAAAGAGATAATTCAAGGGAAGAGGCAAATGTACTTTAATGGAGCAACTGGTCAGTTGGTGAGAAATATAGGTATAACAAATGGCTCTTCTCTTGGCTCTAGACTTTTAGATAGTTTTTTGTGGAAATGCCAATACATTTCACTCTCTCTCGTTATAACTCCCATCACCAATACCATCTTTGCTCTGATCACCACCTTCCTGATTATTGCAAACCTCCTAGTGTTGCCGTCTCCAAACTCTTCTGATCCATTCTTGGTAGCCCAGACAGATTCCTCCTCCTGATTACCCACTCTATGCATGTCACTCCGCTACTCAACTGCTCACCATTATTTACTGAACTCCTAGTCGAACTTCCACTAGCTGCTATATATATATATGACCTTACATCATAAGAACTCTACATTTCCAGCCTTCTAAGTCTTTAATACTCAAACACGGATTTCTCTAAATTGTATGATTTGCTATTCCCCAAGTGTCTCCATGCTCTTCATACTCCAGTTACATTTTCCCAACATTTAGGTTTTCTCCTTTATCCCCGTCTCCACGTATTAAAAGCCTACTAGTTCTTCAAGCCCTAATTCAAATGCCACCACTTCCTTGATGCTTCCCCCTAATTATTCCACAAAGAAGTAGGCTCTCCTAACTCCCGTAGCTTTTTTGATACTTATCAAATTTCACCTTGTGTTATAATTATTTATAAATATATTCTATTTCCTTTCCCCCACCTCACTAAGATAAGTCCTTGGAAGATGCAGTTTAGCCTAGCTGGAAAAAAAAAAAAAAAAAGCAGGCTTTTCAGTCCAACAAAGCTGAGTGTGATACCAAGATCTTTTACCAATTAGCTGTACAAACTTAAGGAAGGAATTGGCTTTGCTAAATTGTTTGCTCAACTGTAAAACTGGTGATAATTATGCCTGCCTTAATTCATGCTATAAGAATGAATAACATGGTATGTAGTGTTAGCACAATGAGAGGCATACACTAAGTGCTTAAGAAATGATAGCTATGGTTAGTATTGAAAGTGGACACTGTTTATTATCAATCTTTGTATTTGACAGAGCAAATAATAATTAGCGTGCCTTGCATATGCTAGGTGTTCAACAAATGTGTGTTGAATGAAAGAGTGAATGAATGAGTGAATAACTCAAAGATTATTTCTGATCTCAGTGAAGACTCTCAAAAGTTAGCAGAGAAGCCTAACCAGAGGTGGAAGATGGTTACCACATTCTTTTCCTCTGAAAACATTACCAGGACCGTCTTTAACTAGATGAAGACAAATTAGCAACTAGAATATCCAGTCCAATAGAGTAAAATCGAGGTTCTGAATAATCTAGAAGAACAATCCATCCAAAAACATTTAAGTTTGGTGTCACAGTGTGGTTTTGGTATTTGTGTTGAATTTGGGAATAATTTATTTTAGAATTTACAAGCCAGATAACTGTTCCACACGACTCTCAGCTTATAACTTCTTCTTCCTTTCTTCCCAGGAGGAACCTCCCCTCCCCATACGACAAAACAAGGCACTTGCTTAATAGGAGTTTATTTTTTGCTTTGGATATTTACTTGGCTGTATATGTTTCACAACTGCTCAATGTTGAGGGAAAGGTAATTGTGGCAGATTGCATTTTCCAGAAATGACCACAGCAATGTTTGAAGTCCTACATCCTCTTTCAGAATCTTCTCGCTCCCCATGAAGAGATGAAGTCTGTTTCCGCTTCCCTTGAACTTATGAGGCTTATGGCTGCTCAGACCAGCAGAGTGGAAGGAAGTGATGTGTTATGACCACCCAACTCAAAAGGGTACAGCTTCTGCCCAGGTCTCTCTCAGCATGTTTTGAGGAAGCCCATCCGACACACACCACACAGAGAGGTCACATGCAGGTGTTCTGGTCAATAGCCCCAGCTAAGTTTTAGCCTGCAGTCACCATCAACTGCTAGACATATGGAGGGGAGACAAGCTGTCCCCACTGTGCCCTGACTGAATCTCTGACCCACACAATCAATAAGCCTAATAAATAACTGTTTTATGCCAGTAAATTTGGGGATGATTTGTTATGCAGCCATAGTAACTGGAACGGTAATTAGGTATCTTGTTGTTTTCTAAGTGTCCAGCTGGATTGTAGGTTTCGTGAGTAGGGGAAAAATGAAAGGAAACAACAGATGAGGTGAACAAGTTATTTTAAACACTTAGTAAGATTGATTAGCATGTCAAAAATGTGGCAAGTCCATCCTTGGACAGTTAAAAGTTAGCTGTAAAAACTGGAGAAATAAATGAGGTGTTGCTCTACATATACACTTACAGGAAGCCAGAAAGAGACAAAAGGACAACAGCAAACAATCCAGCAAACCAGCAACATGCAGAGCTAGCCCAGTACCCTCAATAATATAGCAACTGTCCAAAAAGTCCATTTTTGCTTTTCTGAGAGTTTTGAAGTGATTTTTGAAATAAAGCTGGATAACCATTAGGGCGTTTCCCACTTTTCTCTTATTTCATTGTCTAGCATGAAGTCTCTTTTTATCATAGCACATGAGAAATCTTAACTCTTAGCTAAGACCTGAGAATATTAGTGGTACATGTCCAACAAAAAGCTGCACACATATCTGGAAGGAACACTAAGGCCTTGTCTTTTCTCAGTTGCTATTTTCTGGCCCATAAAATATTATTCCCATTACATAGATCAGACAAGTAAAGGCCAGAGGAATTCAGTATCTTACCAGGTTATACAGCTACTAGGAACCAAGGGCTAAAATCCAAGACCACTTTCTTTTCTTGTCAGTTTTTCTCTAATGATACTACCTCTCAACAGAAGGATGAATGATAGTTATACTATGTAAACAAGAATGTGAACTTTCTTATTTTTCTAATAAATCAAATAAAATTGATCAATGTGAACTATTTCCTCTTCTCCAGGTATATGGACTTCCATCCCACAAATTTGCAGCCAGGAAGGCAAAGGGAGGCTGCTATTTCTTTACAAAAAGGCTTGGAGAAGTTAACCCTCTCTGCTTCTCATTCCCCAGGAAAACCGATGGAGAAGGTGTCATCCCTGTACAGTTTGTAGAGCAAGGTTAAAATAAGTGGGTTTTGGGGTTTTGTTTTTGTTTTTCTGTCATCTGTCTTCCATGTCAGTCTTGTCTGTCTACCTTGTTGCTTTGATTAGTTAAACAAGAATCTTCTTTTTAGGCTCTGATATATCTAATAGTTTATCTGTTTTCTTGCATTCAAAAAAGAAAGAAGGGAAGGGAAGAGAAAAGAACAGAAGAGAACAGAAAGTCATCTATGGTCTCTTGTTTTCCCAAGGCTCCAAGAAATTCATTAAGCCCCACTGAAGTTTTCATTTACTTTTAGACAATATTTCTCCTTGTCTGGGAAGGGAAATACTTGCTGGCTTACTACAGGTTGAATATATACATAAAACCTGTAAATCACAAAGGATCTAAATACTTGCTATGGTTTATCAATGCTCTAGACTTGAATAGAAAGAAAGCTTTAATGGAAAAAGGGAAAAGAAACCACCATTTCAAGTAAATTAAAAGCAACCTCCAGGCAAAGGACTATACCTGCAAAACAACTTTCCTTCTAGTATGAAATTTAGAATAGAGGAACAGAAGGGGCCCATTTCTAAAAGCAGCGGCTTCCAATCCGTTCATTCACCACTCACTAAAATTCAAAAGTCGGTTCATTGTCAAATCCAGTCATTATGCTGTAATATTGGGCTTTAACAAATTGAGATTTCTTTTATGTATTTGTTCCTCTATGCTGGATGAAAACAGCACCGGGTGAAAAAGCCACTCAGAAACTTAGGGGTAGACAGAATTGCCCAACATAAGCTCAGATTCTGATGATGTAAATGTATTTCAAGAAACTTCATTTCTGAGCAAAATCTGTTTAACAATTCCTTAACAATTGAGCAATTACTGAAGTCCCAATACTCTTTGGATGTGCACCAAGTGAGTGAAAGTTGATTAAGCTGAAATCTGTGGCAGGTTTCCTGGCATGAAGAGAAAAGGGCCCGATGCCCTTGTTAATTAGACGACCCACTGTGGGAAGGACCAATATGGTGCCAAAGCTGTGTGCTACGTTCACGACTTTATTGTTACCCTGCTGCACACTCCTCAGGCCCAAATAACACACAGGGAGGCTGAGTTAGAGCTCCCTGCTCCTGAATCCCCTTCACCTTGCCATCTAGCCTGAAGGTTCTTTTTAAAACCTCAAAAGCCCACAGAGCTCTTTGGGAGCCATGGGTCGGGTATTGGGCAGGGATGGAGTTAACCAGTAACTGCAGACTGTGGTCTCTAAATGGTTCACCCTGCAACAGCCTCTTGTAGATTTTGGCAAGAACATTTTTGGAATTCCCCAATGTGTGCAAAAAGCACACTGAAGCAGTAGGAGACATTCTTCCGGCTTCTTTAGATAAGGTTGAAACAGCCTGAAACCCGCTCAGATGGTGGTTTGGAATGTGCTGTGAAAACCTTTTCTTACTAGTCAGATCACCTGTCAGCCATAATAACAACACAGGCATTGTTTGCCAGCTGCTTAACTCACTTCCTGGAAGGCATTGACCAGATTGTCTTTTCCTCTTAACCAAATAAATGAGTTAAGTATTTTAAACACATTTGACCAGCAAATAATAAGATTATGTAATCCTTCAGTTAAAGAATTCCATTCCCTGAATTTAGTAGCTTTGCTTTCATTCTGAGGACGAGATTTGGGGTGGGGATGGGAGGGCAGCAGGGGGAGGGAAGAGGCCTCCAAGGATACAATTCTAGAAAAAAATTCCCTGAATATATTTTCCCTGAAGTCTTAGGCTAAAAGAATCTTCCTGTGGGAGAAAGGTTCCCACCATGACGGGGACTCTATAGGCACAAAGCTCTCCAAGGGAGGCCTCTACTTACCACTGAGTGGAGAAGGAGACAAGGAAGTGTGAAGCCTCTTGCTTCTCTAAGGAGAGGAATGCAGATCGGACCTCTTTGGGTGGCAAGATGGTTTTCTTATGAAAATGACCTTCTCTGTAGAGCTCTAGTAGTGACTTAATAGCAACTCAGTTAAAAATGACATGGGAACACTCAGTACTTCTTTTCTTTGCTAGTTACTCTAGTGATAATAGCAGTATTATCATTCTTAGTATAGGGATGAGGAAATGAGGAAGTCAAAAGATCATTGCCTTCAAGGAGTTACACAGCTAAGTGTCTGGTATAGAAACCTATTATCCCTTGGTTCCTGATTCAACCCTCTCTAACAGATAATTTGGCATATCTTCTATTTCCAGACTCTTTCTTTGTTTTTTAAAATAACACCTCCAGCAATCAGAAAAGAGACTCACTGTAATGTTAGCAGGTCATCCAAACTTGGTAGGAGAAAGGCTTGAAGAAACAGTAAAGCAGTGGTTAGTGGGTTCTGTCTGAATTTCATTTCTCAGTGTCCTTGATTAGCATCTACAGTAGAGAACTGCAGAAGGCTAGCTGTACTACTTCTTTATTGATTGACTCTAATTTGACTGTGTCCCAAGGGCCTTATAGCTCAATAAAATAGGAATACATCATCTACCATATCCTGTTCTAGAATACCTATTTTTGATAAGAAATTCAGGTATCAAAAATAAAAAAGCAGCAAGCCCCCAGCTGGAAATTTTGAGTGAACATTATTCATGGGGAAGCCAAGAGAAACACAAAAACACATGGAGATTTCATCACTGTTTGTTCCGAGCCTGGCCCCAGGTGACAGAGGACAAGTAGCCCAGCCTCTCTGCTCCCTTCACCCAGTAAATGCTCCGTTTCTCAGGGTCCTACTCAAAAGCTACCTCCTTCTCAGAACTATCCCCCTAACTAACCGTCCTGGATAGAAGAGGCCTATTCTTTTATTTATTTATTTTTTTATGGGTATACTATTTTATTAACATTTAAATTTCACCAAGAGGTCAAGTATATGCTAGCCATTTGTTCAGATTTTTGAAATAAAGACAAAATGGGCAAACCGCTTTAAGGGTGCGATGTATTTAACACTGCACAATGTATTCACCAACTAGACAATCTAAGGGGTGGTATAACTATACACTTAGGAGCACCAAGTATAGGAACAAGCCCGGAATTGGAGGAAAAGCCCACCATTCAGGACTGAACAGAGTTCCTTGGTTGCTGACAGAATCTCCCCTTGACTTCAGACTTGAGACAAACCGAGGGAGTCTGTCAGTATACAAAAACCACTGTCTTCAGACAAACAGTAACAGGATAGACTGGCCAGAGCCAATTCAGGTTGTGAGGGCCAGTCTGAAGCGAGCAGGGCTGGCTGGAGGCTGGAAATGTTGCAGCTGAAATCCAGGATCGGCAGATGAGAGCAGCCATCTTCTAAAAATCGCTGATTTCTACACAAGTTCCTAAGATGCTTTTCCCAAACAGGGAAGAGGCCTATTCTTATCCTTCACTTCTGAAGCAGGATTTGTCACTAACACTGATGTAATATATTCATTTCACTGCATCTTGTACAGTATTGATGTGTGTATGTGTATCTGTCTTATCACCCAAAGTGGAAAAAACAAAACAAAAAAAACCATGTATCTTGGAGTGAGGAACTCCAGACCTTAGGGGCCATCTGTCATTGCATGTCCTTAAGCAAGTTGCCTAACCTCTCCAAGACTCAGTTTCCGCACTTGAATAATAAGGGTATTGCTCATCACCAGTGTCTATAAAGATTCAAGAAGGTACAAATGCATCAAGTGCTGAGCAAGGGCACTGACAGGGAAGAGACTGTCAGTGAGTGTTGGTTTCTTTCCCTTTCTCGTAACAAGATTATAAACTCCCAGACTGGGATCACATCTTACATGTCAGCACAGCCTTGAAAGAGGCAGTGACTTCAAATATTTGTGGAATTCATATTTTGAATAATAATGAGAGAAGTATAAAGAGGTAGAAGGCCAAAATAACAAGTGCAACTGAAAGAAACTGAAATTTGGACACATGATAGTCTTGTTTATTTCAGAAAATACGAGTAAATAATTCCTGGTGGCTGCTGGAGGAGAAGAGGGAAATGATAGTTCCGTGTGGATAAGGATTATAGGGCAAGCTTTTGACATGGAGGCTACATGAAGTGGAAGATGAAAGAGGGCAAATGGCCGGAGACTCAGGCATGGAGAAAGGATGGGCGAGGTGGCAGGGAATGCTAGGCTTCCAAAGTGATAAAAAGCTAAAATAACCCAACTCCATTGTGTTTCCTTTGAAAAAGAGACTATAATTTGTTATAAAAAACTGGAAACAGACTCACAGACATAGAAAGCAAACTTATGGTTACCAAAGGGGGAAAGGAGGGGGAGGGATAAATTAGGAGTATGGGATTAACAGATACACACCACTATATATAAAATATATAAACAACAAGGACTTACTATATAGCACAGGGAACTATATTCAATATCTTATAATAACCTATAATGGTAAAGAATCTGAAAAAGAATATATATGTGTGTGTGTATATATATGTATATATACACACACATGTATATAATTGAATCACTTTGCTGTACATCTGAATCTAACACAAAATTGTAAATCGACTACAATTCAAGAAATAAATAAATAAATAGAAATTAAAAAAAATTTTGAAACAGCATGAAGTGCCACAAAATCAGGGGAAAAAAATTTTTAATGACATGTCTCCTTTGTGACCAGGTAATATCTTCCGAACTAAAATGCAAAGAGCTTCATTCAACCCCCAAATTTGGCTAGGGCACGTCTGGAATCACTGAAAATTAAAATAGACTAATCATACTAGATTTTCCTTAGCAGATTCGTGGCATTGGAGTAAGAATTGTTTCCAGCTCAAAGGAAAAACAAATTTAAACCTTGAAAGATGCATCCTCTTGCAATCTTTTTTTTTTTTAATTTGAGAAAAAGAAGAAGAACCAAAGAGCTTGGAGATACTTAAGCTCACAAAATGTGTCAGTGACAAAACCTAATAAAAACTATCACCTCATATCTGGATTCCACCTTAGAAATACACTATTGAAACATTTCAGTGTTTTGTTGGAATCTTCCATAATGACACCCTCCATAGATCATGTTATGTCCTCACTACCTCTCTTGTGAAAAAAAAAAAAAATCACATTGATAAGCACACACTCAACTCACTCCTAAGCATCCCGCATGTTAATTTCTCAACAACACAAATTTAATTCGTCTCAGCATTATTCTCCTGTGGTGCGTACCCCTCCACATAAACAAAATGGGGATTTGTTGCCATGGCAACAGAATGTGACTTTGATCAGCTTCAATGATCATTGGCAGTCACATGCCTTTGATAGATACCAAATTGTGAGTAAGGTTTGATTATTCAATTTTTCAATCTCTGATTCTATAAGAGGCTACTCCCATTTGCCAGAAGGAGTTGAGAGGAAAAAAAAAAAGAAACAAAACAAAAAACTATATGATAGATGTACTTTTGAGACAACAGAGTAAAGTGCTTAGGGAATATAAAACCGATGAGGTAGTGAGTACCTTGAGACTGACTTTGGTTCACCTTCTGTATAATCTGGTGCGTGTGCCCTGCCCAGCCACCAGGAAGGAGAGGCTGTTTCCCTTTTCCTTTCGTGGCAGATGTAGGTGATATTTAAGGTTGTGTGTGCAGGTGTTTTGGGGGTTGATTTGTGTGGGAAGAGGAGAGGTGGTAGCCTGTAGCTTGACAGAAGAGGAGGAAAAAAAATCTGAACAATGTGTTGAAAAAGACTACAGTCTGAGCTGCACAGGACCAGCTGTTTTTGCTAATTAGAATAACAAAAATAGCACATGCTAAAATGTTTTTCTTTTTTTTTTCTCAAAAGCAATGAATGCTCTAGGAACTATAAGGAATGAGCTTTAAAATCCATTTAAATGGAGGAACATTTCAGGAACCATATGGGGAAAGAACTGAAAGGGAGAAGGAGAGAGAGTAGGGAAATAACATTTGATTTTCAGCTGAATTTTTTTGAAGAATGATAAATTGGGGCTATTTTTCCTTTTTCTTAGCATTTAATAGGAAATGTTTTCATCATATCTATATTTCACAAAAACGCCTCTGCTTCTGTATTTTACAGGAAGGTGGTATGTAAGCACCATGCCCACTCCAAACCAAGGGAGGGTGGGCGCTGAAAAGAGGTGCATATGCTCTATCATACATATTGCATGTCTCATCTCCTTCCTTACGTTTTCTCTGAAGCAGTAAAGAATAATTCAAAAACTCTGAATATAGGAATAACATTTGTGACAACAACAACATTCTAGACATCTGCACTGTTAGAGTACTTATAATAAAGTCACATGGCCATGGGGAAATTTCACAGAATTACAATCACAGTAATTTGCCAAGGTGTATAACTAGTTTGTTTTCAGCTGTTCTTCTCATGAATAATTATCAAGCAGGAATATCCTAAAGCTAGTGCAAGCTGTCACTTAACCAAAATATTCAATATTTAACATTGAATTTGGAATTTCATAAGTGAAAATAATTACTGTAAAAGCAAAATAATATACATGTGGATATTTGCATGCCTAAATGCGCACAACTACACGTTAAAATTCAGATTCCAAAGCATCCTTACCAAATGAAAGCATGTCTTGAAAGTTGAGGAGGAGTAGAAGGGATCTAAGCGCAAGGAAATCTCAGCCATTTTCAAGTACAGCTTGGTCTTCAGTGTTTTAAGGACTGCCTCTCAATGCAAAGTGGAAAATGCAAACCAGCCTCTGCATATTGATGGTGGCTGATTACAATTGGGTTAGAATCTTTATTAGAGTTTTTAAATGTTTGAAAACAAATACTATATAATGGGTAACAAGTTATGTTTTTAAATTAATACAAGTGCATCGCTAAACATTTTAGCGTTAATTTCTGGAGTGAATATCACAGTTCAGTCTTAAGTATTTTCTAAAAATCTTTACCCTTCTAGTGAGAATGTGAGAAGAATGTCATTTTTTGTAATGCACATCACCACACTATTAAACCTGGTTTATATATATATGTGTGTGTATATATATATATAAAATTCCTAGTACCTCTCTAAAAATTATTTGACTAGAGCAAATGGAGATTTCATTCTTAGCTTCAGAAACCTATAAGTGTATCATGAGTTTATAAAATGGGTACTTTAAGTTGTTGGAACAATTCTAGTGTATATTAAGGACTTTTGTTTTACTGTTTGCTTTGTTATTAGTAGAAAACTTCTCAGTAATACAGCTTAAGAATTTTTTCACTTGAATAAAAGATAAATGATATTGGGGAAGAAACTCAAACATGAAAAGCAAATCTAGCTAACTGAATTGTGGGTAATAGGTAGAAATTCCTTTGGGGGATAAATAATTTTTTCACTTGGATAACACCATTTGGTTCTCTGAATAGATTACTAGTTTCCCCAAAACTTTAGGGAAATAATTCTACTTTGTCTCTCTTATGATTTATTTTAATCCCACCTATATGAAATAGATAAAAGAAATATATTCATTGAAACCAGAACTCGTTGCAAATATAACAAAGGTATAAAATGGCTTCCACTTTAACTTGTAAATTATCACAAGTTTTCAGATAGTTACATGACTTTTGAGCATGAAAGCAGCTAATTCTAATGAAGAGAATATTAGTTTGGAAATCAAAAATAGGATTAGTTACCCAACTAGGCCTATCAGGGATTCCTCAAGATTTATGACAAATCCAATTTATGCCTTAGTTTTCCCATCACTAGAAATGTAACTATTTGGCACAATAAGAAAGATACTATTACTACTGCAAAAAGAGCATGTTAAAATAAGTAGGTTTACTTGATCACAACCGAAATACATGAGTGATAACCTAAAGCAGGCAAAAAGTTGATCAGCAAATGCTGAAAACAGAAATGGTTTATTTATACACACAGTTACTTTAACCACTGCATCACACATGTACCTACCTGTACATGATTGGCAGATCAAAAGAACCAGTCTTCAAACTCTGTGCTCCTTCCTCTTTCTCTCTCTCTCCACTTTAGACTTGTAAACCTGCCATTTCCCCTCCATCCCTGCTGCTGCTATTTGACTTCATTCTCCCATCTTTACTAGCCTAGCTGATTTTAATTGCTCTAATATCAATTTTCCCACCGTCCAGCCATCCTCATTGCAATCCACCATCCACGCAAATGGGGGTCTCATAAACCTCTTCAGCTTAATCACCTGCACCCTATCACCACTTCCTGCTTTTCCTTTTGCCTAGGATGCCCTGATCTCTCTACCCAGCCTCTGAATATCTATTTATACCACAAGACTCACTTCTCTGTATCCATCTTCTCTATATAGCCTTTCCAATTTCCCAAGGTGAAATGTAGTTTTGACTCTGTTGTACTACAGACCTTTCAACCTAACTCTGTTATAGTCCTAAGCAAAATAACTCTGGAGTGAAAGCCATTTCTTATTTCTACTAACTATTGGCCATATTTTTTAAAATGCACATAGTAGGTGTTGAATTTAATTAATCGATAAGAAAATTGGTCCCAGGGTTTGCTGGAATGAGTAAGTGAAAGTATTCCCAACAAATGCACTCATTATTTATAACCATTAAATGTAGATAACAGAAGATTTCTGGTATAAAATGGCATCTGGCCACCATCCCCTGGCACTGCCTCTCCCAATCGGCAATAACATACATATGAAAATAAAAAAACTCTAAGACAGAAAACTAAGACTGACAGGAAACCCAGTGCCAGAAATCTGGGAAAAATTTAGAGTGATTATAAGGCTGATGCATCAAGAGTGAGAAAACAGTCAGTAGCCAATCCAAGCATCACCTCATAAAACAGAAAAGTCTACCTCCTTGAAAGAGCAGTAGGTATTTTTTTTTTAAGCTCCCATTGTCTGTTGCACAGCTCAGCTCAGAGATTTGGATCCCTTAATAAACAGGAAACTGAGCAGCCATTCTGTTCAAAATGGGTGCTGATTTTCAGGCAGACAGAATATTATACTCCCTTCCTGTCCACTCATATTTTTACGCTATTCAGATAGAAAAATCTCTCAGAAAATAACAGTTGAGGAAAAGAGGTAAGAGGATAATTGCAGCACATTGCATCCTGGGAGATGCAAATGAAGTATGCTAGAAAGAACTGGAAGACTATTGCCCTCAGTGAATCCTGAAGGTTATAGTTTCAATTAATTCCGTTATTTTTGGTGGGTGGTGGGGTAGTAGACGATGCCACCTCAGCAGAGCAGAACCACACCACATGAATGCTCACTGGCACTGGAAATTACGAAGGAAAATGAACACGCTAAGTTATCCAACAGTAAGTGGAGAAAGGTGCAAGGAGGAAATACGGAAGGCAATGAATCTGGAGAAAAGTTCTCATTTGAGTGAATGTAAGAGAGATAAAACAACAGGGACCTGCGGTTAAATATGGTAAAACAAGCAAAGAAAGTATCACTCAGAAGTTTTAGATATTTCTCTCTCTTATAAAAACCAGGAAAAAATTTTAGGAAATTGCTAGCCATCCTCAATATACCATAAAAATAAAGAACAATTTGAGGCAAAAGGAAAAGAAGGTGGGATGACAAGACTACTAAAGCATGAATTAAAATTAAAAACCTCATGAATAGGAAAGTTGGGATATACAATCTAGTGATGAGCCCTGAAATAATTAAACCATCTAAGTGTTAGCCCTACCTAGCTGTTGCAAATATATTTTCAAATCTGAATGCAAATTTCAAAAATAATTCTTACAAAAGAATATATCTGAAATAAAAATAATTTAATAATATCAATCTAAGTCCAACACCCCTTTTGATAGGAACAAGCAGGGAGTGGGGGATAGGGAAGGGACTATAAAGGCATTCGTTATGGATAAACAAAAGATATTGTTTCTTTCTATACTTTAATACTTGGAAAAATAGAAGTTGGATGTTTTGGAAAATGACTAGAATAAGTATCATTATATCTGCTTCCCTAGTCACTAGAGAAGATGAAAGCATAATTCATTAAAACAATAGCAACCAAAACAAAGGTAACAAAAAATATAGAAATCCAGAAGTTGAAGGAAATAAAAGAAAACATAAAAAGGAAGATAATCATAAAAAAGAGTTAAGAACAAATTTATCAGTTTTGAAAAAATTGGAAATAGCTGGTAAACGACCAGATTGAGTGAAAAGACACACTCTATGTGCTGCTACTATGATATCTCTAATTTGGAAGTGCAGGTAAATGTTAAAAATAAAAGAGTGAGTAGAGATTTCTCAAGCAAATACAAATTAAATGAAAGTAGAGGTGGCAATGCTAACTCTGGACGATTCAGGTTTTAAGGCAGGAAGCATAAAATGGGATAAAAGAAAACTGTTTTATATTGATAAAAATTATGACAATAAAAATATAGCAGCCATGAACCTTTATGTGTCAAATAATAAAACATTCAAATGTATTAAGGTAAAACCGGCAGACAAACATAAAATGAAAAAGGAGAAGAAACAAGTTTTCATAACAGATTTTAATACATCTTGGATGATCATGAAGACTTTGAGAACATGGAGAACTGGGCTATTATAATTAAAATAACAGTAACACACAGAATTGATAATATAGTTAATAATAAGATATTATTGAGCTGCCTACTCTAAAAGCAGAATTTGCCTTTGAAGAATTCATGTATGGTATATTTAAAAATTGATAAGATACTATCTCATGGGGGGAAGCTCAATAAATTTAATAATTTATTAATTAATAAATAAGCAGAAGCAGAAATAATACAGAAAAGTGTGGGTAAGAGTATGTGTGTATATATACATACTCATATACATACATACACACATACACATACATACCTACACACATATATATCCTAAAATATAAGTTAATGTTACTACATTTTATGATGTCTCAGTCTTGCTTTAAAATACTGTAGGAAAAAAAAGTTGGGCGCACAGGTAAAACAAGTATGGCAAAATGTTGATAATTGTTGAAGTCTGGTGATAGGTATATAGGAGTTGATTAAATTATGCTCTTTACATTGTTATATATGTGAAATTTCACATAATATAAATGCTTCTAAAATTACCACATATCATATTTAAGGATTGCTTAAAAATCTGAAAACTAGAGGCAAATTCATACTCCTAAATGTTATCAACAACAACAACAAAGAAAACTAAAAAACAGAAAGAAGAAAATATTAAGGATAGAACTAGAAATGTTTAAAAAGCCAAAAATACACTAAAATTAATAATTTTAAGCATTAGTTTTTGTAAAAATCATTAGAGTAAACATTCAACAAACTCAATCAAGAGAGAAGAGGCAAGTGCCAAAACTTAAATAAGTAATGATAATAATGGGATAATTTTCTTTTAATATTAAAAAGAAAAACTATCAAAAAGAGAAGCTGCAAGAGAAATCAACCCTGCAAGCACCTTGATCTCCAGCCTCCAGAACTGTGAGAAAATAAATTTTTGTTCTTTAAGGAAAAAAAAGAAAAGAAAAAGAAACTATAAAAGCATTCATAATTAATTATAAAGAAAAAAGAAACCATAATCTAGAGAAAAATCTGATGAATATTTAACATTTCATGGTAGACTAGTACCATCTAAGCATTAAAACAATGGAATGAATTAAAAAATAAAAAGCTTGATGGATTTACTTAATGATAAAATTTATACCTATTCATGAAAAATGATCAAAAACAAAGTTAAAATTTAGACAAACATGAGGACTTGAATTAGAACAGTGATAAGAATGGAGAGAAAAAAGATTCAAGAAATATATTTAAAATAAAAATGGGGAAAAGAATTTATTATTATATAAAAATGGGATGATACTGATGCCACAACTAAGATAGAGAACATAGGTATAGAGGGAAGATGACAAGTTCAAATTCAGACTTGTTGATTTCAAGATTCATCTAAACCTCCAGTTGGTAAGCCATTGGATTTGTAATTCTAAAACCCAGGGAAGAATTTCAGAGCTAGTGAGATAGTATAGGGAGTCATCAGCCCAGGCACGATAGCTGTAAGCATGAAAGTCAGTAAAAGCATCCAGAAAGACAGGGTAGAACAAGAAGAGTAGAGGGTGGAAGTTTTAAAACTGGAGAAAACTCTCTTTTAATGTCACAACTATAGAAGTGAATGAAGTCCATGAAGAAAACCAAGAACGAGAGCTGAAAAAGAACAAGGAGAGAGTATTGTAGAAGTCAAAGGAGTTGAGATCAAATGGAAGGTCAGGAAGCTGACTAGGAAGAGACTGACATCCGATGGTCCCAGGTGTTGGGGCCTCACTTAGTATCAGATATAATACATCCTGGAATTGGCCATCCAGCATACACAGACTCCAGTCCTGGTCTAGGGCCAGAGATGAAAGATAGCCTTATGCTAGCCAATGGAATCAGAATCCTGGGACACCAGAAATCCTGTTGCTTTGGATTACCAAAAGTTTACTGTGGAGACCTAATGACTTCATACTGCCCTAGTACAAACTTCTGGACTTGCTACCAACCTCCTGATCTGGTTGAGGGTTGGTTAAACATGACATGGGGCTCATCCGTGAGATGGGGCTCATCCGTGAGATGATATGATGGGCTCTAAGTTACCTAGGTGTGCAATGAAATCACAATGCCATCTACTGACCATGGTGGGACAGAGGGATCGTCACTTATACCCAAAGGACTGTATTCGCTCCAGTCAGAAGCCTATTTTCCTTTATCCAAGTAACTTTTCAAAGGAAGCAGATCTCTGCAGAAAGCTGGGGCCAAAGGAATTACAGTGAATATTTCAAGATACTGTCCAGCAATAGGCAGGAGTTGACAGAGTAAAATAGGGTATGTCTGGCAGTTAGAAATAAGGACCGTGCCAAATAAATCAATTCATGAGTTTCAAGCTTACTGAGAGGCATTTCAACAAATTCCAATAGCCAAAATTCATGGATGAAATGACAGTTTACAGTTAAGTTCAGTAAAATGGATGTAGGAGTGATCACTTTAACAATCACCTTCGTATGACAATGACTACTCTTATTGTGCCATCTATGTATAATAATAATAATAATAATAATAGCAATAAATCATAGCAATAACCAAGACATATTGAGGATTGATTGTGTCCTAAGCACAATAATCTAATCTAACCAGTAAATTAAGTAAATTAAGGAGCCAGAATTCAAACCAGGTGGTCAGGCTCATGAACTAATATGTTCAGCCCAAGGTTCACCTGCTTCACAACCACTCCTCCACTAAAGAGGATGACGCTTTGACCTCAGACAGTTTAAACCTTGTCTCTGCCACATACAAACTGCAAGTTCCTGGGCAATTTCTCTCCAAATCCCTCTGAGTCTTTGCTTATCATGCCAACTGGAGATAACACCTACCATCCAGGTGGTGGTAAGAACTGGATGAGATTATATATCTTCATATATATGTAAAGCACTTAACAGATAGATAGTAAATCCTCCACAAAGGGCAACTATAAAATGATGATGATGAAGAGGAGGAGGAAGAGGAAGTTGAGGAGAATTACCCTCCTCATCACCATTAGGATTATGTGTTTGTTTTTTGGTTGGGGCTGTATTAGTTTTGTACTGCTGTTGTGACAAATTACCACAAGCTGAGTGGGTTAAAACAACAAAACGTTATTTGAAAATCCCGTGGGTCAGAAGTCTAAAGCAAGTCTCACTGGGCTAGAATCAAGATGCCCAGAGGGCTACAACTTTTTCTGGAGAGCTACTAGGGGAGAATCTGTTTTCTTGCTTTTTTTAGCTTCTAAAGGCTGCCCACATTCCTTGGCTTGTGCCCCCCTTTCACCTTCAAAGCCAGCAATAAAGAGCTGAGTCTTCACACTGTTATCACTCCAATCTCCTCTTCCATCTCATCTCCCTCCTCCACTTTGGAGGACCCCTGTAATTACACTGGGCCCACCCAGGTAATCCAGAATAATCTCCCTATTTTCAGATCAACTGACTCACAACTTTAATTTCATCTTCTACCTTAAATCCCTCTTGCCATATACCCTAATATGTTCACAGGTTCTGGGGATTAGAACATGAACATCTTTGGGGACCCATTATTCTGCTTACCACAGGGACATTTTTAAGAAAGGTATTTTTTAGCTGCTTGAGGCCTATACAGGGCCATACTGAGTTAACCAACCTCCTATTAACACCATCTGTAAAGCGTGTAAAGGATGGGGTATTCTATCATCACTTTCATGTCTTTATCTATTTACTTTTAAAATAAATCTGCACATGGAAGGTGACAGTTGTCCTATTAATTAGTGCTGTTGAAAAGGTGAACTGTTGAAAAGGGAGTGTGAATTTGTCCACTGTCTATTTTTGGCCATTACAATAAGAAAGGGAAAGTACCCAAATAAAAATAATAAAAATATTTTACTCTGTGACACTTGCAAATCAAAGCACACCTGAGAATAGAAAGATTATCAGTTCAGTTAAGGGACATAAACACACATAAATTTCCTTTTATATTATTTTTATAAAAAATTTTTTCTGCATCATCTGAATCCATAACGCCAGTCTATTCAAATCACTTTCTTAATCAAAAATTACCCATGGCTTTCAACATACACAGAAAAAAATCTAAACATTTTTAGTTCATCATTTAATGTCCTCAATAGTCTTACCCTTTTTTAAGCCCCACGACCTCAAATCTCTAAGCAACTTTCTAATCATTATGTCCCAGACAGAAAGAGTCTTAGGCCACACCATTTCTGCTTAAAATGTCCCATCACCACCACCTAATTATCTGAATTCTTTGTCTTCAAGATTCCATTTAAATATAATTCTATCGGTGATGCTTTTTCTTATAAATCCAGTCACCAGGTGGTTCTTGCTCCCTCTAAGATTTCAATAACAAGAATTTCTGGTACCTTCTTTTGTCATTTGTCATGGATAAATGTCTATGGACAAGGTCTTGGTGAGCACTCACATATGCACACATTTTCAAAACTTTTGAAATGACTGGTTGATTGATTCGTTTAACTTTGGAATATCCCACAGTACTGTTTCTATGAAATTTTCTAAACCATTTCTGATGTTTGAGGTTTTTCCCAACACATACTCTGAAAAGTGTATTTCTGAAAAGTATTATGCAATTTCATAGACCCAAATGAACATTTAAAATGTGATAAATTACAATAAAACAGTGCAGTACTTTCCTGCCACCAGATCGCAGGGATACTATTATACTAATAAATAAAAATGGATATGATAAACTGTTTTCAATTATGCACTATTTGGAACTATATTAAGTATTCTAGTAAGAGGAGAAAATGGCAATATAAAAATGCTTCTGGAGAAATGCAACAGAATAAACATTTAATGAAAGGTTCAGAGGGGAGAAATGTATTCTATTCTTTTTCTGAGAAACAAAGCTGCTCAATACAAGAGACCAATTCAAATGCAGAATGGGAGGTACAAAGAGCACAAGATAAAGAAAGTCAACCTCTGAGGAGGAAGAGGCTCCTGGATAAGTCAGACAACATCTCTATGCCTCAATTTACACACCTATAAAATAGGGACTATCGAACTACATGGTTTCCAAGATTGATTCATCAGAAATTCTAGGATAATTTGATATAATGAACTACCATCTAGGCAAGTGCCATAGATCGTAATTCATTTCAAGTAATCTCTGTTATTTTAACAAAGCATCATTTTAATATATACTAAACATTATTCAGAGTTAAAACACTATCTTTAAGCTCATTAAAATTAAATCATAATAAAATGTTTCTTTTTACCTAAAGGAACAAAATATAGCAATTGTTCTTAAAAATGCAGCACAACCTTAATTTAAATATATATGTTCTGAGTTTATTTTGTCACATTAAACATCATTGAAATGCTCCATTTTAATTTCTACATGGCTCTTGTATACAGCTGAAGAGACCCTGCTTTCATAAAACAATACCCTTCCACGTAATCTTCCCCATGTGATCTTTCTATTTGTGACATGGTTACTGAATTAAAACACTTGATTATAAGCATGAGCATTTTAGCTTCTTTTCACTTTATTCAAATAGGTTTATCAACCACATATTATTAGAAAGATTTGTCAACCACATATTGCATACGTGCTAAAGAATCTTTTTTTTGTACCACAAGGTGGCATCTTCTTATTTTGGTATAAACCTCTGAATATTAACATAATTTGAATAATTCCATACACCTGAACTATTTTTTAAAACTTTAAGAGAACCATTTAGCAGCTGTGCAAATATATGGCAATTCTGTTAGTTAATGAAAGTAGTACTTGTGGATATTTATATGCCTGGGATGTTCAGAATATTGAATCTTTAACAGAATGGTGCGCTGTTCACACTAAAAAAGTCAATAAACATTGTCCTCTAAATGTTAAGCTCATAGAGATTAGTAATACAAAGCACACACTGTAAAATATATGTATTTAAATGGAAGCTTCCTTAGAAATAGCCACAAATGTAGAACCAAGCATATATCGGTTTACTAATTATTTTTGATACCCAGATTCAATAAGTAATACATATTTATGCAATGACTACACCTTGGCCATCACTAGGCTAGGCCCTTCTACATCTTTTCACAGAATTTCATGACAAATTTCCCAAATGCACTAATGCTAAACCCCAAAACAATAGTCCAGTGCTTCTCAAATTTTCAATGGCTATGTAAATCATCTGGGGAGTTTGAGAAGATGTAAAATCCCAAGCCCCATCTCCTAGAAACTTCAAGTCTAAAACAATGCAATACATGATACAAAACCTACAAATATTAATAAGGAATTTTACCACATTAAAAAGAAACTGATAAACAACAAGGATTTACTGTATAGCACAGGGAACTGTATTCAATATCTTGTAATAAAACTATAATGGAAAAGAATTGAAGAAAAAGAAGAATATAGTTCTATATAAAGAAAAAAAGATAAAAAGAAACTGTAAGATACTCTGAAAAAGTAATCTCAAAAAAGAGAGACTAGTAATCTAAAGTAAATTGGTGAATACATGAAATACGTTGATAAAACACTAAGCCTGCTTCTGGGAATTATAAAAATCATGACTCTTAATACAGCTCACTTGAAATTTCACACCACAATTTCCTGTCCCACATCTAGTGATGAAAAATTGAAGATGAGAGCGATGAGAGTTTTTAAGATGGGGAAAAAAGGAGAATATCTAGTATAAATTTTATCTCAGTCACTATGGTGTCTTATAAACAGGTTACCCAATAACTTACAATTTTGTAAAGAATAAATGGAAGACATTTCCTATGGGGACACACACACACACACACAACAGTGATAATTACATTAGGGCCACAAAGAACACTGTGCTAAGGAGTGTTGTCATAAACTTTCTGCCTCAAATTATTCATTGATTATAAGATTTGGTCATTGGCAGCCTCTTGCCCCTGGACATATTCTACCCTGGTACATACTCCTGCAGTTAAAACATGTAGTCTAGTACTCAATGACATAGTGTGATCATTGACTAAAGATATAGGTATTCTTTATAAAGAACAATTTCCAAGTCTGTGAAAACCTTGTGGTTAAAAAGATCATAGACCCACACTGGAAATGGTTCCCACACCCTAACTGTCATCCCACAGGCATGCTCTTTGCATGCTCTTGTACATACACATTCACACACATGAAAGCCTCAGGCAATTGCTGTTACATTTAACTCTGCTTTTTGACAGAAAACCAAATAATGCCACAGAAACACTGTGATCTATGTTGGAGCTACCAGATGTGAAGTGTATAAGTTGTTCCTTTCTAACCTTTTCAGTCTAAATATCTGTCATGTTTAGAAAGAGATTAAAATGTTGCATTTTAAACAAAATCATAAACTGAAAAATAATCCCTGTCTCACACCATATATCAAATTTAATTCCAGAGCTTAAAAAAAAGAAAGAGAAAAAAAAAAACTAGTAGCACAGAAAGCATACCATCCTGGGGTAGAAAACTATAATACATGAAACAAAAAGCATGACATAACAGAAAATACTGGTGGGTCTGGCTACTCAAAAACAAAAACAAAAACTTCAAGGACTTCCCTGGTGGTACAGTGGATAAGACTATGCACTCCCAATGCAGGGGGCCCAGTTCAATCCCTAATCAGGGAAATAGATCCCACATGCATGCCGCAAATAAGAGTTTGCATGCCGCAACTAAGGAACCGGCAAGCCACAACTAAGACCCAGCACAACCAAATAAATAAATAAATACTAAAAAAAATACTTCAGTATATCAAAAAAATTATAACCAAAATTGAAAGGCAAACAATAAATTAGAAGAAATTTTGCAAACACTTGCAAAATTTATATATTGTATATAGTTTTTCATAAAAAGAAAATGGCAAGCATCTTAGTAGAAATTGGGCAAAGTAGACAATTCACAAAGAACTACAAATTTCAATAAACGTAAAAAACTCATTCAGCATCACTAGAAATCAAGGGAGTTCAAATTACAGAACAATTAAATGTCTTTTTTATCTTTCAGATTGGAATATTTTTTATTCTAACACTTAATACTTAAAAGGGGGAGAGAAACAGGCCTCTGAAATATTGCCATTAGGAATGTAAACTGGTATAATATTTCTGGAAGGCAATTTAGCAATGCATACACAAAGTTTTAAAATGTGCATATTTTTAACTAGCAAATGCACGTTTAGTAACATGTTCAAAGGATAAGTATGAAAAGATATAATGTCCTTCTAAAATGGAAAACCTAAGGGTCCAACAAGTCCTTCAATTAATTATACTGCAGTATTAAATATGAGTTGCAGAATAAATCATTTTAATGCAGTAAGAAAGTGTTTGTTCTCTTAAGAGAATAAAAAGTTGTGACATAGAATAAGCAGTATATTCTCAACTTTGGAAGAAGAAAAGATGTATAAACACAAGAGGAAGACGGGGTATACACTGAAATGTAGCAGAAATTCTTTGCAGGGGCTTGATGACAAGTGCTTTTTTAATATACTTCTCAGTTTGTTTTTATTTTTTTTGATTTCTTTAATGAGTGTGATGGTCAATTTTATATGTCAACTTAGCTAGGCTATGGTGCCCTGTTGTTTGGTCAAACACTAGTCTAAATGTTGCTGTGAAGGTATTTTTTAAATGTGACTAATATTTATAATTAGTAGGCTTCAAATAAAGCAGATTACCCTCCATGATATGGGTGGGCCTCATCCGATCAGCTGAAGAACAAGACTGAGGTTTCTCTGAGAAAAAAGAATTCTGTCTCAAGGCTGAAACGTAGAAACCTGTCTGACTTTCCAGTCTGCCTGGCCTGCCCTGTGGATTTTGGACTCAAGGCAGCAACCTCAGTTCCCACCTGAGTTTCCAACCTGCCAATCCACCCTACAAGTTTTAGAAGTGCCAGCCCCTATATCACGAGAACAATTCCTTGAAATAAATCTCTCTTTGTCCCCCACTCACTCTATATGTGTGTGTGTGTGTGTGTGTGTGTGTGTGTGTGTGTGTGTATATCCCCTATTGGTCTGTTTCTCCAGAGAACCCTGGCTAATGTAATGAGCATGTACTAGTTTTGACATAAGAAATAAAATGAGTAGGCAGACCTTTAAAAATTAAACAATAAATTGTAAATGAGAAAAAAACACCAAATTCTCTTGGAGATAAAGCAACACAGCCAAGAAAAAAAGATCTTATTTCTCTACTTATTATTTAAGGGTCACTGTCTATCATGCATGGGGTGGACAAAAATCTGAAGAAATATGTTATATTAGCCCTGCATAATCACATCTCTACCATCTCTATTATGTGGGATGACGAAATTTGTCACTTGTCTGCTATTTACAGGTGAAATTTTAATAATTTATACCATATAACCATTTGCTGATAAGATAAACTGCAGTCCTGAAGGTATTTCACTTGAAAAACAAGGAACATTTTCCATTTTGTCACCTTTTCATATTAATATCTGCTAGTCTATCATGCTAATTAATTAATGTAGCAGGCAGTGTCTCAGGTTTTTTTTTTTTCTAATTTTTTTAAATTTATCAAATGGAAAATAATCTAGCAAAGAGTCATTAATTTAATTTCTTCTGAGAGGGAATCATTACTAGATATGTTAAATTTTCAACAATGTAGCTTCAAAACAGCTGTAGCCATGGAAAATTTTTATAGTTTTAATTGAACATCTGTGTATTTTAATTGATTAATTTGAAGAAAATACAGGAAAAAAGAAAGAACAGTAGGTAGTATGAATTTAACAAACCACTTTTTTGATTTCTCTGCTTCTTAGTTAATGATTTTTCAGTACAAACAAAACAAGAGATTATCAAACAACATTAAATAATTCCCATGGCTATAAATACATTCATACTGATTTAGCAGAGTAGACAAGTATTTTAGAGTAGGATTGTTTTCAATCAAAAATATGGACAGGGATACATATGTGAACATATAAAGTGTTTATTAGGTCCCTGTCTCTATGGAACATGTTGGGGCAAGTCACTTAGGACAACATCCAAACAATGTAAAAATTCTGTAACAACCCTGACCACCGCTGCTGCACTACCAGACACTTAAGGATAAACAGAACTGGAGATATTTCAGTAATTTGGGCAGTACCAAAAGATCACCCTTCCCAGTATTTCTTTTCTCTTCTAAACATACAGCTTTCTTATGAACTCACATTTTCTTAATATGTCACCTATTTCACTACGAAAACTTAGTTATCACAGGCATGACATAGTCCTGGATTTCTTTCTCCCTCCCTCCTTCCCTCCCTCCCTCCCTCCCTCCCTTCCTCCCTTCCTTCCTTCCTTCCATCCTTCCCTCCCTCCCTCCCTCCCTCCCTTCCTCCCTTCCTTCCTTCCTTCCATCCTTCCCTCCCTCCCTCCCTCCTTCCTTCCTTCCTTTTCTTTTTTTTTGCCAGTATTTGGAGAGAATGTGGCTCCAGAACAATATACTATCTACAAAAAGAACTAAGAAAAACCTGTCGAGGTAAAACAACCATATAATTCTTGTAGACACTGAGTCATAAGAAAAACTGGGGCAAGTTTGCCCCCAGTTATCTTTGCTATTAACTGGCAAACATACTGTATTTTTAAGTAAAATCTAAAGATATATTTATCAACACCATTCAAAAACCAAGAGAAATGATGGATGAAGAATATGGATGCACAGACAGGTGAAAGAAAAGCACTGTCAAGAGATGAAACAAAATTAACTGTCTCTTTTCCTTTTGAAGGGAAAAGTTCTAAAAATTCTGCATAACTGAATAAAGATAATCATTATGGTAGTAAGATTTAATAAAGTATTTACAGTAATTCAGATATTAGTCTAATTTAAACTTTAGGTAAGATGTTAGGCTTTGTTCTTTCTGTGTTCAAAAAATTTGTAGAGGGAAATATGCCCATTTTAGAAACTGATCTGTTTTCTAAGCACTTTTAAAACCACATGAGCAGCGATGTTAGGCAGCACGGTGTTTGCATATAGTAGTCACTCATTTAATGTTTAAAAGTGCTTTGAGGGTTTTCTATCTAGAAGGTGAATGTGCTCATTACAGATTAGTCTAATACATCCATTAAGGAAGGTAATAATGGCCAGATATCTGGCAATGTGTTTTTAGCTAGTGATTCTCTACTTGCTTGAATATAACACAAGTGTATTTACTTTACAATAGTTCATCACAACCTAACCTGCAAACAAGTTATTTCTTTTTACCAGCTGGTGTCCCTGCTATGATTATCCCTATGTAAAATCCCCCATCTTGGACCTCAATTCACAGTCCCAGCATTTTTATTATTAAACGTATTTACCAATTCTTACCACCAATTTTTAAGAATTCATAATAGCAGGCCATGTATTTCACACTGGTAGCTTTCTACAGTATATGTAGGTAGACATTTAATATAATTTTTAAAGATAATTATTATCTGTGATGAGAGAGAAAAGTATTCACCAGATTCCTTTCAGGGTGAGCACGATCTTTGTTGAAAGTAACTCTTTAATAAATTAGAACAGAACTAGAGACAGGAATGACACTAAATGTGAACGTAAGTTTTCTTAATGAAACCTGCCTCTACCTCAAGTGAATGGGGTATTAAAGAATAGAAAAGAAATTGTCAACAGACCCTATAGACTGCAGGATGTGACTTCTCCCCCATGAAAACACATACATATACATGCATAAAGTTATGAAATGATTGAAACTGATGGACTTTTTTGTGTGTGAAAACCAATGGAACACTGGGGTTTGGTTCCAACTGTCCTGTGCTACATGGGACAGCAACTCAGATTCAGGAGCCAAAAGATTCAGAGAAAGCGAGACAAAGGAATGCACCAAAGTGGAGAGAAGGTTATTTATTATCCCAGGAGGTGCAATTGGTCTCCAAGAGTCAGGAGACCTTACCTCACTGGGTACATAGCTATAGAACAAGAGCTGAATTCCAGACTTGACGAGTACTTGGCAGGAATACTGTACAGGGGATTTAACTTTCAGAAAAGGAGTTAGCCTTTATGACCTTTCTAAAGTGGAAGGCCTATGTCTCTACAATTATATCTATAGTTGAGAGAAATAATTAGCAAATTAAAGCCTTCTAATTATACTTCAGTGGTATAAACTAATTGCTACATAAATCCAAGTGCTTAGATCAAGGCTGATTTTACAGAAAGATACTCATTATTTTGCCTTCTGGTTCTAGAACAAAATCTTATAAAATGCAAACACTTTCTATCTGTGCTTCATAGCTGTGACTATTAGAATTTCATCTCTGACACATTGTACAATTACAAAATATAATCTTATTAAACTCTAGAATGGAAGTGCGGAGGTCCACGTCCCCAAGTAAATTTTGGCAATAAGGACATCTAGCTCACATTTTAGGTCCAGAAAGCTATAATGCAGAGGATCCAAATATTTATATAATCAAAGACTACTTTTATTTCACTTTTCCCAGTGGTTCCGTGTTTATTTTTTATAAAATGTGGATTTTTAGCACAAAAATGTATGGTGAAAACAATGGAACAAAATGTAGTATAAATAAGAGGTTAGCAATATAATAAGGCAAAAATTACAAATTATTGCAATGAACTACTAAAATGTGAGAAATGTTGAGAAAGGGATTGTGCTAAATTCTCACCACTATGAATATTGGGAATATCTGAAACACTCATATCAGTGTTTGGTGTAATGAAAATGTCTTAGTCTCAAATGTCATCAAGAGCTAGAGTTTCTGGTCAGCATCATATAACCATTGTTATCATACTGAGATAATATGAAAAGCAGAGAGACAAGACATGCTAGTTAGCATGCACAGCATTTTTGTGTATTCATATAAAATAAATTACACCAGAAATTTTGAAATACTGAAAATACCTCATGAGCTTCCATTACAATCTTCATGTATCAGAAACCTCAAGATTTAAATAACAGCCATAGTTCTTACTGTTTTTACATTTATTTTTAAAGAATTGAAAATTAAATTCAAATATTAACAAAAAAAGGTAATTATACAATTAAAGGCACAGTGAGCCTCCTAATTTCATCAATACGGCAGACAGGATAAGTTCTTTCTGCTACAAACGTCTAGAAATGCTGAATGAAACCTAATAAACATCCCTTTTTTTTTTTTTTTTTTTTTTTTTTTGGCCAAACCACGACATGTGGGATCTTAGTTCCCGGACCAGGGATTGAAACCATGCCCCCTGCCGTGGAAGTGTGGAGTCCTAACCACTGGACCACCAGTGAATTCCCCAAACATTCTTTTAATGCATAATTGAGCAAGAAAGTTAAATAAATATGCAAGGCCATAACTGGAGAAAAACCTGAAAACTAGAGCAGAAAGCTCATGCACTATCCTGGGAAGGGTTATATGGAAGCCTGAATGGAGCTCTTTCTTGGAAATACAAAGGCCTGGTTTTTAACACACACTGAGAGAGAGAGGAGAAAAGGCCCTAAGCTTCAGAAGAAAGGGTGTAGCTATAATAATATTAGGCAAGTTAGACTTCAACTCAAAAAGTATTACCAGAAATAAAAAGGGACACTACATAATGAACCGAGGATCAATTTATCAGGAAGTCATAACATGAAAAACTGTATGTAACTAATAAACAGAGCTTCAAAATACCTAAAACAAACCCTGACAAAAACAAAGAGAAAAATGCATGATCTTAAGTTGTAGATTTTGACTCCTCTTTCAATAACTGATAGAACAAGTAGACAAAATTCAATAAGAATATAGAATACTTCCACAGTTGACCTAACAGTCATTTATAGAATACCATTCTTTTCATGTATACAGTGGACCAAAAACAAATCTAAATAAATTTTAAAGTAGTGAAATCTTACAGAGCATTTTTTGACAATGAAATTAAAACCTGGAATCAATAAAAATAATGTAGCTAAAGAATCACTAAACATTTGAAAATTAAGTAATATATTGATTTGACCTGTGGATCAAAGAAGAAATCATCAAAAGAAATTAGAAAATATTCAAACTGAATACTAATGACAATCCAACATATCAATAGTTGTAGTATACGGCTTAGGTAGTGGTTAAAAAGAAATGTAAAGCATTATGTTTACATTAGAAAGGCACAAAAAACGTTATAAAATCAGTGATCTGTTTCTATTTTAGGAAGACAGAAAAAGAAGAGAATTAAATTAAACCCAAGTAAAAAGAAGAAAATTTAAAGAGAGGAAAGTAACAATTAATGAAATAGAAAACAAATAATAGAAAAAAGTAAAAAAGCCAAATTTAATTTTTAAAAGATTAAAAAATTGATAAACTTATCAAAATTGATCAAGAAAAAGAGAACACAAATAGTAATATCAGAAATGAAAGTGGGGATATCTCTACAGATCCTACAGATAATGATGTTTATTAAGAAAATATTATGTATAAATGTATGCTCATAAATTCAAGAATTTATACAAAATGGTTAAATTTCTTATAAAACACAATTTGCCAAAAGTGACACAGAAGAAACAGAAAATCTGCATAGCCCCATATTAACTAAATAAATCAATATTTTTATTGAAACCTTTCCAACAAAGAGAACTCCAAATCCAGCTGGTTTCAATGGTGAATTGTATCAAATATTTTAAAAAGAAATTGTAACTATCTTACACAAACTCTTTCTATAAATAGGGGAAGAGAGCTCATTTTCTAACTCATTTTATGACCCAACAGAACTCTGATATCAAAACCTGATAAGGATATTCTCAGGAAAAAAACAAAAACAAAACCAAAAAACTCCAGACTGATACCTCTCATGAATAAACACACGAGAATCCTTTACAACATATTAGCAAATTGAATCCAAGAAATATATAAAAATGATACATCATAATCAAGTGGTTATGATAATATCTCATAAGTAATACACTAAAGGCTGGTTTCAAGTTTGAAAATAAGTCAATAAAATTCATCATATTAACAGAATAAAAAAGAAAAACCATATGATCCTCCCAATGGATGCAGGGGGAAAAAAATGACAAAATGTAACATCTGTTCATGACAAAAACTCTCAGAAAATTAGGAAGAAAAGGGAACTATCTCAATCTGATAGAGGGCATCAGCTAAACACCCGTAACTAGCATCACATTTCACAGGAAAGATTGAATATTTTCTCTGCAAGGCTGGAACAAAGACAAAGGTTTCTGCTCTCACCACTTCGTTTTACTGGAGGATGTGTATAGTGTAATAAGACAAGAGAAAGAAATAAAAGGCATAAAATTGGAATTAACTAGGTAAAATGGTCTTTATCCAGACAGTATAATTGTACACATAGAAAATTCTATAATAAAGCTACTAAGTAAGTTTAACAAGGTCTTAGGATACAATTTTAAAAATTAATTGTTCTATGTACATACAGAAAACACTGAAAAACATTAATTTCAAAAAAGCGATGCATGGACTTCCCTGGTGGCGCAGTGGTTAAGAATCCACCTGCCAATGCAGGGGACACAGGTTCGAGCCCTGGTCCGGGAAGATCCCACATGCTGCGGAGCAACTAAGCCCATGTGCCACAACTACTGAGCCTGCGCTCCAGAGCCCAGGAGCCACAGCTGCTGAGCCCGCGTGCCACAACTACTGAAGCCCACGCGCTTAGAGCCTGTGTAAGCTACTGCAATGAGAAGCCCGTGCACCTCAATGAAGAGTAGCCCCCGTTCTCCACAGCTAGAGAAAGCCCGTGCGCAGCAACGAAGACCCAATGCAGCCAAATATTAAAAAATAGATAAATAAATTTTTAAAAAATGAATAAAGAGCCTTAATTTAAAAAAAAAAAGCGATGCAGTTAATAACAGCAATACAAGTGATCTCCCTGGGATTACTCCTCAAATAAACTATCTTCCACAAGTCTTTATTTCAGGCTATCACCAACAGCTAATGTCAAACATAATACAATGACAGTATACAGAGAAGTATGGAAGTGCAAATAGATATAAAAAATCAGGAATTACAGATTATTTTTATTTTTTTCATTTTGCTCAACCATATTTTCTAATTTTCCCAAACAACAAGTCACACATATGAAGAGAAAATAGTTATCAACCTTCAAAATTCTATTAAGAAAAATAGCCAAGTGATTTCACCATTTATCATGAGTGAGCTTATTTGCAAAAAATTATTGACTAATGTAACAAGATTTAATATATCAACTTTAGAAGTTTAAATGACAACATAATTGTTAATCATAGGTCATTGGGTTAAACATTATAAATATTTTAATTACTCTTTTGAGGTCAAAAAATTTGTTATAAGATCTTTTCATAAATTAATATTAAAATAGATAATACTCAAAAATATTCATCAATTAAACATGAGAATATCAGTATGCATATGTTCCTATGTTACTCACATACTTATTAAATATCGATGGTACAGAAGTATTATTCTAAGTGGATAGGGAAATAGAGTGCCAGGCCTGTCATAAATATTTCACATGTATGGTATCCTTTATTCCCCACAACACAGTCTGAGCAGACGCTAACATAGTCTCCATTTTCACATGGGAAAACTGAGCCACACAGAAGGAAGCAACTGGTGTGAAATCCCTGAGCAGTGGGTGTCAGTGGCAGTATCCAAACCTGGTGAATCTGATCCCAGAACCTACAGTCTGAATCACTACACTGAACACAATGCTCAAGGGTAAACAAGATAAAAGTGTGTTCTCAAGAAGCTTACATGTTAGTAATGGAATACAGAAGATAGGCAAATAAAGAAGAAAGCAATCAGATAATAATAATCTTTGAAGAAAATAAAATACAAGAGACAGTGTGGGATGCATGTTGGGAAAGTCTATGTGAGGTGGCATTTAAACAGAGACGTGAATGATGTGAAGCAGCCAGTCTTGTAAAAATCTGGGGAAAGAATGTTCCAAGTAGACAAAACATCCATGCAAAGGCCCTGAGTGAGAGCAACACTGATAATGCCTGAAGAACAGGGATGAGGGTATCCAAGAGATGACTTTGGAAAAGTAGGGCCTCACGGACAATAGGGAAAAAATTGGCATTTATCCTAAGGATGATGGGAAGCCATACTTAGGGAGAATTCAGCACGATGATTTTATTTGTGTTTTTAAAATATCTCTTTATGTACCACAGATTGTAAGGGAAGCAAGAAAGGAAGCAGAGAGACCAGGAGGCTACCACAGTGGGATAAGTTAGGATGGTGGGTGGCTTAGGCATAGTGGCTAAGGTGGGGAAAGAATCACATACGTTCCAGAGACACACCCAACAGGACTTTCTGATGACTGGTGTGGTGGGTGAAGAAAGAGAGGTAGCAAGGATGATAACTAAGTTTTGGCTTAAGCAATTTCAGATGGTGGTGATACTTACTGAAATAGAAATGACTGGAGAATGAGATGGCCCCAGGGGAAAAATCAAGCTAGGTTTTAGATGCTTATTTATATGTCAAATAGGTAGTTGAATAAGTGAACTGAAGTGCCAGGAAAGGGGTCACACTGGAGATGGAAATTTGGTAGCCACCAGTGTCTAGATGAACACTAGAGCCTCTGGATGGGATGAGCCCACAAGGGAGAGTGTGCAGGCAAAGCAAGGAGGGAGCCGGAAGCCATACCCTTGGGCATGCCGGCAAATAGGACTGAGCAGGGGAGGGCTGAAGGAGAGAAGCCCAGAAAGGAGCAGCTCCCATGGCTAGAGCAAACTAAGAGGAACAAGATAAGCAAAAGATGAGCGATCATCCTAGAGACCCAAAAGGAAGGAGGGCTCATCTGGGTGGAACTCTTTCTCAAGTGATGAGTGAAGGGGAGCAGTATTTTACTTTAGACTAACAATATGTTCTTGCAAATACTGTATAAATTTAAATGACTCATTCTCACAGAAAAGCCTGATACCTCAAAGAACACCAAAATAAAGAATTTTACAAAGTTAAACATCTTTTATGAATGAAGAGTACATCTCTTAAATAATCAAATGAGTAAACCAAGATTCTCATACATTAGCTTGCTTAAGCAGGATTTAATTTGTAGTATACCAAATCATGGGTAAGACTACCTTAAGGCTTGAACTCAATTTCAGATGCCATCAGAAGTAGACTCTAACATTTGGGTCATACTGTGCTACCTCTCCCTTCTAGAGCTCACATAAAAATTATCAACACAATAGTTGCTAACACTGATTAAATGCTTGCTCTATATTAATTAATTTAATCATCACCAGATCTCATGAATGCTTTTTATTATATCGACTTTTTTTTTTTAAGAAGAGGAAATGACCATAAGAGAGGTCTAAGTGTCTTTCCCAGTATCAACCAGAATTCCACACTGGTCATTACTAAAGACTGGTCCTTATTCTAGTGACACAGTTAACTACCTCAGGACTCCGCCCTTTAAGCCTCCTAAAGATTGCTCCCTCCTTTCTTTTCTCTGCTATCCACCGATTTTATATACCCATCCTGACAATTAGAGAGACATGAAAACGAAGGTAAAGTAACAAGAAAACAATGAAGGAGATAATCATAGATAATCATGGCTGAGAACTCAGCTAAAAAGGTGACTATAATTGAGTCTTTGAGTTTCCTAGAAGCACAAAAAGGAATATACAATGGATTACAAAATTTCCATTATCTAATAAAAGGAAACTCACCAGCTAAGCAAGAGATCTTTTTGGTCCCAATCCTTAAATACAACAGTATTTCTTACATATGTTTATTTTAGGGAAAATGAACCATGTAAGATCAGAGACTTCAAGAGCAATTCCTCCAAAGATAAAGAAATATTCTTTGTCTGGTTCACTTAGAATTTCCCATATAAAATGTGGTCAACAGCTCAGCATTCTCTAGTAGAATACTTTTATATGGTTCATGGTCATCTCAGCTTTTTTAAACTTTAATAGGTGTCCAGTGACTTAGAACCCTGACCTGAACTTTTATAACTGTCACATGGGTTCAAGAGAAATAAGACCTATTATATACTCTGTACAAATGGCCTATATCACATCTCTCTCAAAGGTAGCAGCATCTATGTGAAACAAAATCTTGGCAAATATTTCAAAACATTGCTTGCCCCCACCTCCAATTTATGTCCCTTCACAAGCAAATTGCCAAGGGTTTTAACTAATGAAAAACCAGTTTGTTTTTAGAAAACATCGCCATTATCAGCTAATATAACAGAAATGACCAGGAAGAGCATGATTTAATATGGATTAAACATGACTACAACTCAGAAGCTTTCTTCTTGTTGAATTAGATAATCAAAACTATTAAACAGTATTTCAAAATGCTTTTCATAATCCTGGGACCATTAATGTCATGTTCAAATCACTGTGGATTTTTGTTGTTGTTGTTGCTTTTACTATTCATAGGGATACAATGAGTCATTGGCACATTTCCAGTGCAAGATGCATTTGAATAATACATGACATGCCCTTTAGCTAGCATCATGATGCCAGATTTAAAACAAGGTAAGAAGTTTCCTCCATGTACACTTGCAGTGTTCAGCTGTTCATAATCTATAGCGTTAACAATTTATCATCAAACCCAGCGACTTGCTGCCAACTTATCAGAGTGGCCACTGGATGCATATGATCACGTCTGAGCATCTGGCTCTTCTCTGTTCCTGACATTAGCACAGACAACAGAATCAGTGGACTATTGAATGCAATTACAGTAAGCGAGACAGACAATAAAGATTGATAGCGCCTTCTCTTTTTATCACACACAAAACTAGTGGGGGTTAAAGCTTCGCCTTGAGCTGCCTTCATTTAACAATGATTGAAAATATGCAGTTGTGTTGGTAAAACACTGTAGCCTGTACCACTTCATTTACTGGACACATTATCAAATTAAATGAAAAGTGAACTGCCAAAAGCAACAGTTATTATACATTAATGATGAATATTTACTTAGCATTGTTCACAAATCATACAGAGAACAGAATCCTTCTTGTTATCTTCTTTGCAGGTTACAGTTGAGTAGGCTTAACATTTCTATGTTTACGTTAAGTCTTCTGTCTACAAATCTCTAAATACAGACTTGCACAATTGGTTTTGTGACTATCCATGTGATTACAATGTGTAATTAATAAAATGCTCGAGTTGTAGATGAATCCTAATGACTGAAGAGCTTTCTCCCCCTTTATGACAATTCTCATTCTTGTAGCTATTCTTATAGCAAGAGAAACTTAGCCAGTGGTATATGTTGTGAGTGAGAGGTTAGGAACTCCAGCTTCATTGAGCTTCTGAAATTTGGAATGTGAAAAAGACCCTCAAGATACAGACAAGCCACAAAGTTATACTTTATACTTTTCTCCAAAGAGTATTGTTTTAGTAGCCATTGGGGGATATAACAGTCCAGCCTTAATTTGACCTCCAAGATAAGAAATACATAAGGGGCAAAAGGCAAAATGGGTCAGTATAGACAGGAGGAAACTTCATTCTAAGCAAACACCAATAGATCTGGGAATACAAAAATAAGTGTCTCATTGTTAAGTGGACAAACATTTGGTGTGCATACTGGCGTATCAGAAAGACATGACGGCAGGCAGACATGATTGTTCAAAGTTACGTAGATTAATTCAAGGTTCTTTTAAAAACACACACATCTGGCCCTTGCTTTCCAATGAGAGACACAAGAAAAGAAGGTGCTCATATATGAAATGTAGTCATGTCTCTTTTCTAAGAGCTCAATAACCTGAAAAGGTGACATATCCCAAACAAAAAAGAATATAAGAAGAGGTAAAAGAAAAGAAGACACAGAGAACGAGTCACAGGTTTTCTAAAACCACCCCACTGGTTATTCTGTAAGCAACTAAATACATACTCAGAAGTGTTGAGTTTAGAATTCGAGCAGCAACCATATGCAGTTAATATAAATAGCAGCATGAGGTATAAGATATTCAACAAGTGTGGAAAACTCACCAAATAATAGCATCACCACAGTAGATAGAGAATCTGGAAGCCAAAAAGCAGCTGAATCAGAATTCATGAAATGTAAAGGAAACAATTATGTTCTCCAGAATTTACCTGGAAGCAAAATCTAAGTGAAATCACTCTTTCTAAGCACATTTAAATTCTAATGTTGCCTTAAAATCATTTGGAGATGTGTAACCTTTGCAGGTTATTCTCAACCTGGCCGACTACCAGACTTATCTCAGGAGCTTTGTAAAATGCAGATCTCTGGGTCCCAATCTTTGGTATTTTTATTCAGTACATTTTGGGTGGAACAATGGTACTCACTATGGAATATTTGGCGAATAAAATATGAAAACGCTTATAGAAAACCTATTACCTGTAAAGCCACCATCTGTAACCCATCTTTTTATTCATGTATATCTTTTTATCTATGAATGTAAAATTTTTCAAGTCAATGATATTTTCAATAACTTCAGGGGGTCACTTTATAAAAATATAAATGAAGAAGAAATATGTTTATGGCTAAAAATCAACACACTACATATCAATACAAATAAAAACATGAAAGAATGCTCCTGTTAGCCTTCAATAGCTGCTCTCACAGAGTAAGTTACTGTTAAATATAGATGTGTCTCTACAATCTTTATTTTACAGTCTTTACCACGCTGTTTATGGCAAGATTGTGTCCCAGCCTCTTCTACCCTCTTTAATGTGGTTTTCTTCTCATTTGCCCGATGTGTAACGTCACTCGGCCAGGCTATAGGGATTTTTTAAGAGGAAACTGTACCATATGTAGCTGTAAACTCAGTGTGTCCATGGGAGGAGGTGAGTTCAGAATCTTCCTATGTCGCCCTTTTGAGCCTCTCATCCTTTATGTATTCATTTTGAATTTATTTCTGTCTGTATTTTACATAATCAAAATTGGACTACACATATTGTTCTGTGAATTGACTTTTTCACTTTATGTTATTCTGATTTATATCTAGATTTATCTAAAACTATTTCTCTTAATGTTTTTTATAGCTATATAGTATACCATAGTATCAATAATCATAAACATTGTAGCCTTTACTGTGCTTTTACTATTGTTCCTAACTTATTAGTTTTGCCAAAAATAATATGTAATATATATTCATAATATATATGTAAGATGTATTGTATATATGTATATGTATCTTCATTTATTTGAAGTTTTTTTGCAGTATAAATTAGAAATGGAATTTCTGCATCAAAAGTATGTGAACTTAAAATTTTAGACACAAAGAGACACATGCACAAGCAGAGGGACAACCACGTGAGGACACAGGGAGGAGACGGCCGTCTGTAAGCCAAGGAGGGAGACCTCAGAAGAAAGCAAGCCTGCCAACTCCTTGATCTCAGATCTCCAGCCTCCTAAACTAGTGAGAAAATAAATCTTCATTGTTGAAGCCACCCAGTTGTGTGGTATTTTGTTATGGCAGCCCTAGCAAAGTTAACACCAGTATTTTCATCAAACGAACAGAACGAGCCAGAACATGGGATTCACAGGGAATTTAACTCCCAGCTTCTACACAGCCTACTAGTAATACGCAACTATTTATTTAAGGGAGGAAACTGGAAGTCTAAAGGATACAAAAATAATCTTAGGCCTGGGGAAAATAACTATTTTCACTTGAAAATACCCTAATTTTCATAACCAGTATTTTTTAATTCCCTGGACATAGGTAGGCAGATATTTTTTCTCCTTTCTATCTCTCTCTGTCTGTCTCTGTCTTTCTCTCCTCTCCTGATAAACATTTCCTTCACCATCCTCACTGTGACTGGCCTTTTTTTCCCACAGGTTGGATAGGTGTGCTGATTAGGCTAGAAAACATCTGACGGGAGAGAAATGAGTTAACCAGAGACACAGTATGAGGTTCTAACTGGTAAACTTCTTCTTAACGTCCAGTTCAGGTTATATACGGGTTGAGCAGGACCAGTAGCAAGAAATCAACTGATTTCTTCTACTTGTGGTTTACCCACTTGCATTACCTCATCACAGCAATGTCTCCTCTTTTGCCATCAGTCAATGGTGCTGGGAGCAACATCAAACACTGACCTGCACTGGAACATTCTCCGGATCACAGACATGCTCCCCCAGGAGCTGTGGGAAAACTGGCTTCACTCCAGAAGAAGTCAACCTGCCCTCATTCCTGCTCACTAATAACCTTTCCTCACTTTTTGTTTGGATCTTAATGACCTCAACCCTTCACAAGAGGTTTGTCTCTTTTTTTTAACTTTTCCTCAACAGCAACACAAAATGGCATATAACCCAAAGAAATGAATATAATTTAGATGTAAAATAAAATCTATCTACCAGTGTGTGTATGCAGCCTGTGTGTCTCATTGGCATGCACCAGATTGGACTAAATGGCAGGAATTTCCCAAGGGACGATAACCTCCAGATACTGCTACAAAAGCTTTATTCCCCACACTCTGCAAATTATTTAATTTAAACACTGCTTGATATGACTCTCTGAGGAGAAGGGTGTTTTCCCAGATCCATTTTTAATTTGTTGGTGTGTATATGCATGTGTGCACATAGAACCGGCCTCACAAACGCATCCACAGCTACAGAGACTAAGCACCAGCTTCTGATTTGCAGGACCTGGAGCTGCAAATTGCTGTCTAAAACTAGGAAAACGATGAAATGCACATGTAATTTCTTCTTTTTTTGGTGAGGAAAGAGGCAAAGGTTCAGTTGTTCATGTCCTATGGTCCCGACTCCCAGACACTTTCCATTTACTTGGGAGATATAACTAAATATTTTTTAAAAATCATGTGCATGCATGTGTGTGTACACACACAGCTAATTTCTCATAGTAGAAAATGGTCACATCCATGGATGCATTTTACTAAAGCACGAGAAGTAATGCAAAGATTAAAGAATCCATTTCCATCAGCACTGGGTAGTACTGTATCATGGGTCAGGGAGATAATTTATAAAATTCTTTTAATCCTCCTGCGTCTTCCACTAGCTTAACTTCTCTTGCTTTTCTGCTACATATTAATCAGGAAGGGGTACCTGCTGAAACAAAACCCTGAGCATTTTATTCAATATTATGTATTTTGCCAAATATCATCTTGAACAATCTTGCCTTTTTAAAGGTCCCATTAAAGGATCCAAATGAATTCCTCCCCTAGACAGAGAAACCTTACATAAGGTTCCACAGAAGCGCTAACCCTGCCACAAACGCAGCCTTGCACACACAGGGCCCTCGCTGGAAACAGTCCTGTTATCCTGGCTAAAGCAACTTAAAAGTAAATAAGCATTAGACAATAATTTCAATATTAACTTACTCTTGCTTCTTCATCGGAGCAAGCTAAAAGCATGTGAACTCCTTTTCACCCTTCACCCCGGCCCCCTCTAGAGCTCTCCCTATGTGGTACCCTCAGCGCAGGTAAAGTGACCTCCTTCCTCCTACCAGCCTAGCTATTTATTGACATAAGCTTGCATTCTGGGGCATTATCAGCTTAATGCATAATTCAAATCTCTTGCATGTGGCCTGCACTTTTGCCTTATCCCCTGCATTCTAAATGAAAGATAAGAGGAAGTATTTCCAAAGTGGGCACACAAAAGGATTCCTGAACATCGATAAAGCCCTCTCCCCAGGCCAGTCCTCCCCTACCCCTCAGAACACTACTTGCCCTGTAGCTCCCACACACCTTCATAAGGGTGCCAGATTGAGAAGAAAACAATCCCAGGGATGGAGGGAAAGTTTACACTGAGTGGGGACCCGAGAACCTTTGGGAAGAAGAGGTCTCTAAAAGTGGAAAAATCACAATTATTACCTTGAGTCAGATTCTAGACCGGCAGCCAGATGTTTTCAGCAAAGCGATAGTTTCAAATCTCTGTAATTCAAAAAAAGAAAAACTAGCTTTAGAATGTGTATATTTCCCCCCAGTGGGTCAAGGGAAGCTGTGTGTGGTGGGAGGGGAGAGAGGGCAGGGGGTAGGTGGGAAAGGCTTCTCAGTAAGACTGAGGGAAGGAGGAAGAGGAAAGCCAGAAGGAAGAAAGAGGAGAGGAGAAAAGGGCAAGAGAGAGGGTGAAGGGTTAGGGTACAAACTGACTGGGGGACACAAAGGGGAGAGAAAGATAGGAGTGTGAGAAGAGAGGGCTTCAAAATTAACTGTATTAGAAGGTTAATTCAGTCAAAGTCAATTCAGGAAAAGTAACTCCAGTGATTTTTTTCCCCCCATACTGAATTGACTGCCTTCTGACTGAATCGATTAAATTAACTAGTTTGTTTTTTTTTTTTTTTAATGATGTGTGAAAAGAGAGAAAATGAGCGAATAAGCCCACCTGCAAATACACAGATCCAGGTAACCTCTATGCTCTGATTTGAACACATTAACAACTTGGCCGGTATAAAAAAACACACACACAGACACACACGCATATGTATGCATATGCTTATGGTTGTGACAACACTGAATTTTGTCGAAAAGTGCCACTGTTTTCCTTAGAATGTTCACAAGCATAGTATATACCTACATACACATAATATGTATACTGAGTTTTGTTCTTTCCAAAAATTAATTGTCTTTTTGGAAAACAGATTATCCCTGATGGAGAAAGTATGCTGTACAAATGCACCAATATCATTTATCAGCACCATTTTTTAAAAGTAAGGTTCACCTCCCCTAATACACTTCCTCTTTTTTTTCTTTTTGTTAACATCTTTATTGAAGTATAATTGCTTTACAATGGTGTGTTAGTTTCTGCTTCATAACAAAGTGAATCAGCTATATGTATACATATATCCCCATATCTCCTCCCTCTTGTGTCTCCCTCCCACCCTCCCTATCCCACCCTCCCTATCCCACCCCTCTCGGTGGTCACAAACCACCGAGCTGATCTCCCTGTGCTATGCGACTGCTTCCCACTAGCTATCTATTTTACATTTGGTAGTGTATGCCCCCTAATGCACTTCTGCCGAAGTCAGGACATGATACTAAAAACCATAAGGTCACCAATATCATTTGGACTTATTACTAAATATGAGATTCTTGTAGACGCTTTTTACATGCCTTTTGAGTCCACCAAGCAATAATTCCTCCTTTTTTATAAACATAATGACATGAATTATTAAAAAATTAAAGGCATTTAGAATAATGGTCCTCCATACGCAAAGTATTTATTTCAACTTTCATCATTCATAGTTTATTGCATTGACTTTTTTTCATCAGTTTACTGCGTATTAGGCTTCCACTGAACTCATCAATAAGAAATGAATTTTGGTAACTTTCAAATCCACTAGATTATTTTTCCTTTTATTCGTAGTGAATTTTTCTTCTCTCAGTGGTATTACTGCAATAAGTCAGTCATTATTTCTTTATGTTTTCCCTTCTTTCTTTAGTATTTCATTTCCCTTTACAGCACATCTTGTGATCACAAAGAAAACAGAGACACTTATTTCTTTTAACAGTTGAAATTGCTGCAAGTGATTTAGCTGTCATTTAATTTGATACCACTCTTCTGTCTGTGGAGAAATATGTTTAATGTACTGGAAATTATGTTAATAAGAAAAAGCATTATCTCATTTAATGAAATAAATACACAAATATTTCAAAATAAAATAAAGAGGCAATCTTCACTGAGAAAATGTCTCTTATGGTTTGTATAAAACAAACAAATGGGAAAAAATTATGAATACATTGAAACACTGACAAAAATTATGCCTACATTCAAAAGGGGAGGGGAAGTTTGGTAACTGAATTAGCCATAATTTAATCAAATATTTTTTGGAAAACTCCGGGCACATATGAAGGAATATTATTAATTTTATATTTCTGATTGCTGCAAGAAAGATCATTTAATTTTTCTGGAATGGGCACTGGGTTCTTGAAAAGTTTCCTTTGTATTTTTTTCTCTTCTATTTCAGTTGGTCTTTCAATGATTGCTACTGCTTGAATTAATAATTATCAGCAATCTCATTGAAAATGTGACCCAACCCATGTAACTATAAGAAAGGTTAGAATTCCTTTGATTTTGCTAATCAAAACAGAGTCAATGAACTCGTTCCAAAGCTTTTATATATTAAAATTTATCTAATGCACAAAAAGGTTAAATAAATATTGTTAGTGATTTGAGCAAAACTTGAAGCAATTATGTAATAAAAGCATGACCACAGTAACAGAAACACATAATTAGCAATTTAATTACTGGCATGAAGACAAGCTAAAGATGTCAATAAAAAAAAAAAAACTTTAGTGACAAGCTGATTTTATTCTCCTTACGGCAATCTGTGAGAAATATTCACCACCTGATGAGTAAAGCCATTTTTATACAAACTACCTATCCTTCCACAAACTGAAATACCCAATTTAAAATATTTCTGATTTCATTTCATTGCATAGAAAATCATTACATTTTTCTCCCATTTAGATTAGCACTTTCTCTTCTCTGAAAATACAATATTTCCAGCCAGCCAGTAAAGAACATTATGTTTTTTTAAATGAGTTAAAGTAGCAGGTGTTCTTTGTTTCAATTTCATTTCTTTCCAGCTTCAATAGTGTGTTTGACAGAAATGCTTCCTTGTGTATGACATTCCAAATATTCTATCTTTTCTTATCTTCTAAGTTTCAGCTGAGAAGCACACATAAACCATGGATTGTTTTAAAAGGAGATAAATGCCAACTATAGTACAGTCAGGCTAATGAGGCATTCCTCTAGGGCTTTCACAATTTCTTTTTCTCCCCCATCTCTGTATTTAGAGTTATGGTGGGAGGTAAAGAAGAAATGAGTAAGTTTAGTTTATTGTGATATGATCCACTTGTTTTTTTTCAGCACCATCCCAAGTTTCAGATTTTCAAAATCTTGAACTACTTATATTAAAAGTGTTCAATGAATGCTTACTACCTCATATGTCACTGGTATTTTACCAGTAGCAGAAAACAGATATTTCAAGATAGAACCATACTGAAAGAAGTTTTCCATCTTGTGATAAAAAGTGAATCATCTTGGCTGGTATACAATAGCCACTTGTACAAGCCCAGTGCATGGAGTGAAATCATGAAAGTCAGACTTGCTAAGAAGTTTTGTCTATAAATACCCTTAGGGCATGATGGAATACACTTAAAAAAATAAACTCTAGACACAAAGAACAGAATAAATAATAACTCCTAATAACATTGCCTTTTATAATTAACCTACTGATTCTAATCATTTTGGCATATAGTTCCAATCAGATATCTTAACTAAATATTCCAGTTTTGAAAGAAGCGTATATAATACCAACTCAAAGTTCCTAAGGAAATTGAAAATGTTTTTAAAAGCATATTTTACTTGGCTGCAATTTGATAAATGTGAAGAGAGCAAATATAACTGGGAGATGACTTTTTTGGAACCTCCTGCCTAATATATTGGTTACTAGAACCATTCATTTCTTACACATATTTGTATTAGAGGTCCCTTGCTTCCATAAAACGTTCCCTTTTCTAGTGAGCTTTTCATCACTGTTCATTATATATCACAATCAGCTTCTAAGTTTCTGTTTGAACCATAAACCTAAACTTACTTGGATTTTTCAACTGTAATCATCTAGGCCTGAAACTCTCTTGCTTTCTCTGCTTTTATGGTCCAGATACAAGTTGTCATTAACAAGCATGTTAATTTACAAACCTCCAGGGAAGACCCCCTGTATTAGCCAGCAATGGTTCCTGCCTTTGGGAAGCCCACATTCTAGTTAAGAAGATGGTGTGCCAAAGATAATGTCGCATCATAATTCAACTGTAGTTATGATAAATGCCAAACAGTTGACACAATGAATCAAAAAGGTTCATAAAATAAAGGGAGCACAGTGTCTTTGTGGGCAGATCCCTTTATACGTGGGTACTATGGGGAGAACCCTATAAAGCTTTAAAATACAACATCGCATTTGAATTTATGAACTGAACAGCCCCTTGTAGAGGTGAAGAACTCAAGATTCAAAGAGGTGAAATAATTTACCCAAACAAAAATGTATTCGAATGGGAACTCGATAGTTCTGCTGACTCTAAGTTCTAGGTATAAATAAGAAAGCATTGGAGATGCAGGGATGAGCAAGGAGATATGTCAGGTAGAGAGGAAGGGAAGGGACTCATGAAACAGGTACAGGACAAGGTGAATTGTTTACCTTGGGAGAGTAGCAAGAGCAGTGAGGCAAAGATTGGAGATGAAAAAGATGGGAACAATGGAAAACTGGGAGTGTGTCTTCTGGGCAGTGAGGAGTCTCGGATGATTTCTGAACAGAATGCTAGCATGATGAAGGCAGAGTAGAGCAGGAATCGGAAAGGTGAGAAACAAGAGGCAAAAGGTGGATGCTGTTGGTACTCCACCCAGACTCCTGTCCCCCCAGAGGCAGCCCTCTTCCAGCTGCGGGGAGTGTTGGCTGCTCAAGGTCCTCAGCTGCCCCCTTTCCTGCAGAACTGTCCTCAGCCTACAGGATCCGCTTCCCCAGAGAGGTTCAAACTCCCTCCCCATCAGCCCATACAAGGACTGCTTGACATAGGGGTACAAAAGCCAGCTCCTTCGACTTGAAGGACATCAGCTTTGTGGGGTAAGTTGAAGTGACCCTTTAGCTGAAGCCACATGCCCTGTCCTGCGTCCTCACTCCTTTCTCCTCTTCAATGCCTCCTTGTCTCAGGCTCTGCTGCTAGGAAACCCGACCCAAGAGGAGGCAATCTGAGCCTACACTGTCTTCCTCTCCCTTAGGGGAAGAATGATTCATGCTGTTAACATGAGTTAACAGGTTAGTGACAGCAACTTCACCCGGACTCACCCAGAAAATAATCAGTGCACAGGAAAAGCAACCAGGGTGTACACGCAGGCCACCTAGATATGATTTTGCTTTTCTGGGCTTCTTGGCTTTTATTGTTCAAAGAATGGAATTTGTATGGAATTGATGGGGGAAGTTTATAATTCGACCACAGTAGTCTGCATGAGAGAGACAAAGAAGCCTTCACCTTGGGTGGATGTGGAAAAAACAGAATACTCTCTTATGATAGTAACCCACCAGCAACTCAGACTTTCCCTTCTAAACCCCATCAGAGCTTCACAGATTAGTCAATCATTAAGTTCCATTTCTCATCCAATGGGAAACATCCCTGCTGTCTGCAAAAAACAAACCCTAAATTTACATCTATGTAAACTGTGAAATGAAAAAAAGAAAACTTTATAATACTGGGAAACCAACAAGCTTTCCGGTTTCTTTTCAAAATATGATCAGATTTATGTTGCACTCCAACATAAATACCACTGTATCTTGTATTCTTATACAATGCATTGATATTCTCCATTACACCATTTAGGCACATTAATAATTGTTTGTTTGTGTCTAGGTGAGAGTTTCTGAGTCTTCTTTCAAAAACCCCTGGTGCTACTTAATATGATGATTACTTGCCACAAAAAGAAAACTTTTCTTCAATAACTTTCAGAGCATAAATTCTAAGACAGCTTACAATAGTTTTATACTGAGGGAGGAGTGGGGCGGGGACAACCCAGAGGAGAATATGAAAATTATCAGGCTCAATGCACAAAACTTCACGAGCTGATATGGTTATATTTTCTTTTCTTAGTGAGTATCCTTTCGTTTTCATGAGCAATTTCTTTAAAATAATTTGTATCTAATATTCAATCTTTCTCCCTCTTTTCCTATATTGCTAGCTACCTGATCGCCCATCTTCTCTTCCTACCATATATTTGTTAACAAATGTATTCTCAGAATGAGTACCCTGCTTGTGCAATGGGATTGGATGATTACTCGCAAAAATTAATAGAGAGGTCAAAGAGAATGTGAAAATGTGACAGCAGCGTTCTCAACCTTGAAAAAGCTTAACCTGGGGAGCCTGGTGAACATACAGATTCCTGGGTCTCACCCCAGGCATCTTAGATACAGTAGATCTGAGGACAGGCCAGGAATCTCTGTTTAACAAGTACTATGGGTGATTCTGATGCTGGTGTCTGCGGACCAGACCTTGAAAGCCTCAGCTCTAGTGATCTCACACTAGTCTTTGAACCATCTTTGTGTGTCATTTATAATCTCTCTTCTACTAAACCTCTTTTCTAGCCTAGATGACTGGGTTATGGTAGGCTTGACTGTTCCTAACTTACACACAAGGAATCACCAAATCCTTGCTTTAAAACCATAATGCCTATCTTGAAAGGTACTCCCATATGGGGGGAGAACATCAGCCAGCCAGAATAACAGACAACGCCGGAGTGTTGTTGTTACTGCCTTGAAATACAGCCACCAACTGCCCCTAAATAGACAGTGGCCCTTCAATTAGATCGAGCCATTTGGAGATGAGACTTGGGCCTCAGGTCAGTTTTGAGAATGGACTCTCACCCTTTACAGTGATGCATTTAAAAATCGAGTAACCTTTGCCTAAATGCACAATTGGCTAAGTATAAACTATCAATTTGTTGCTGACTTATTTTCCCTCTAAGTAATGAAGAAATACTCAGAAAAGGATATTTCACTTCCATTTGGGATAAGGTAATTCCTCTTCAGCATCACACGTATTTGTGCACCAACAGGGATGAGCCCAAACTCAGTTTCTCTAATTTCTGGCAGTTTCTTAAAATAAATATCCAGGGCCACTAAAATGAACCCCAATGGTACTAGCAATGATAAAAATAAAAGAGACAGACCTTAAGACATTTAAATATAAAGACAAATTGATATTAGATGCTTCTCCAAAACACTGTCTATCTCTGGGGCAAGTAAAAAGAAGCCAACAGACAAAGGAGTACTTGCATGCTTGTGGGTTGTGTGGAAAGAGGTGCCGGGGAGAAAGGTGCTTTTTTTAATTGAATGTAATCCAACAAAGATTTGGCAGACTACATATTTAAAAGGTTGGGAATGCTTGCAGAAATTGATTCGTTCACACTGTTGTGAATCATTTAGCACACACTTCAGAGAGAGTTTAGCATCTTAGTCTCTGCCTCCCACTTCCTAAGAACGGCTGTTAATCAAAATGAAGACTCCTAGAGGCAGCCTTGGGAATGGGACAAAGAGATGAGCAGGAAGCAGCACCACGGGGAATGATTTTTCTCCTCTAAGGGCGGGGTTTTTTTCTCCTTTGAGCATAGAAGGTTTAATGCAATAGCGTCATATAAATTAATATATACATTCTCAGACTGGGGTCATTATTACAGTTACATAAAAACAAAAGCAAATCCTATATTTAGGAAATGCTTTTGAATGCCCGAGTCCAAAAGTATCCATTTCACTCAAATGCAGCTCTCTCCTCCAAATTGTAAGATTATAGAGTAAAGGAGATTATTACTGTAAATTACCTAAATGAAATGATTAAAAGCATCTGTATTTGTAAAAATCTTGCCATGATTATAAAAGAAAATTAAATCTCCTTCTTTAAAGAAAAAAATGGTACATGCCATTTAAGTGCATTTTTAAAAATAATAAATCTACCAATTCAGTGGTGGACTATAGACCAGGACGTTAGAAATAAACCATGTAAAAGTTGAAGTTCACGCGTGCACACACATACACGAAACTGATAACATAATAAGGTCAAGAAAATTTGCTAGATTTCTTTTCTTTTGAAAGTACCAGTAAATTTACTAGAACTTTCAAAAGAAAAGATGATAAATTACCAGTTAAGTAAAATATGCAAGCAATAAATTGTTAATGGTTAGGGGTGATAAATGATGTTTTCAAATAATTACAATAACAAAAAAATCATAGTAAGGAAAAAATACACAGAGTAAATATGTATTTGCTTTCTGGAAGATGAACAAAAACAAATGTAGAGGGGTTTCCAAAACCAAGGTAAGATGAGTAGCCGCAGTAGATGGGATTAAGTACACTAACCACATCTCACATAAAATCCCCCATTCACTAGGCCACGACCACTATTCACAAAGTAAAACTCTTGCACATGTGCCCTATTCCCAAAAAGGTCTTCTCCCACAATTACTGCAATATAATAATGAGCTGTATTAACATCATATCCATCTAGGAAAAATAGTCCTGGAAAGGGGAAAGTGAAGAAGAGGAATTCATTTTTCAAGTAGCTGTGGTAATCAAGATACCCAAATAATCCAAATAACAGCTCATTTAAAGGTCGCTTACACATTTGGTTTTAAGGTGCATAATACTGATAGCCATTTTAATCCATCCCTTGGGTAGACAGAACAAAAGTAATGAGAGACAAATTTACTGCTTCATCATTTGGCCTAAAGCAGGAACTCTGATCCTTAATTCTTTATCTTAAAACACTTATTTCATGCCTTCGGTATGTCAATACAGAATATTTTTAATTTAACTTTCATAGCCACCCTATTCCTATCACTATTTTATAGGTGACGATGAGGGCAGAGAGTGGGTGAGTACCTTGCCTGGCTTTGTGCATTCACACCCTGTCTCACCAGTTCTCGTTCTAAATCAAAGGCACAGGGAAGCCATCCAGTGCCGTCATCGTTTTCATATTCATAACCCTTGGTCAGAGCTTCTGCTCTCAAACCTCAGTCGAGTGCCTTCTTCTCTATGTAAGTAGGTTACAAAAAGGAATTTCATAACATGGATTCTCTTTCCCTCCATGTGTAAAGTCAATATTCATTTGTTTAAGAGTAGCAACTTGTGACTAGAGATGGGAATGCTGAAAACGTGATTCCTATAGACAAGGGCGATCTCATATGTTGTTTAATTTTAAACAGTGGTTCTCAACCCTGGCTGCACCATTAGCATCACCTGGGGAGCTTTAAAAGAAAATTCTTGCCCAGGCCCCATCCCCAGAGATTCTGAGTTAATGGGCTGGGCTGGGGCCCAGGCACTGGTATTTTTTTTTTCAAAAGCTTCCTAGGTGACTCTAAGGTGCAGCCATGGTTGCGACCCACTGATTTTACAGCCTGGGTACTGCAGCCAAAATATAACTACACAATGAGGCAGTACAGCTGATTTCTAACCTACAGTAGACAATGGATTTACACTCATAGGCAAGTGGATCTTAGTTTCTGAGCAAGAAAATGGGAATAATAGTGTACTACATACCAAAGCTAAAGAATTAAATTAGAAGCTTTTCTTCTTATCCCTTCCAGATATGGTTGACCTGAAGCTCAAAACACTTGTTTAGGTATCCTGAAGGAGAGGAATTGGGGCGTGAGTACAAGAAAAAGGATATTATTAGCACCAATTCTTTAAAAAAAAAAAAAGAATCAACATTCTCCATTTATACAGGGGGAACAAATGTATTAGATAAATACATGTTAAAAGCTAGCTTAGAATAATTTTTGAATTGCCTTTTCTCAACATCTCATTTCAAATTCACATGTACTTTTATACAATTTAAGATCCTTGGAGGCAATGAGGTATTGTTATAAGATGGATGGATTCATCTTCCAACATATTAGGATAATGGCACTGCCCATATTCAGGCTTCAACCTTTACCTGAGAAATCTCTGCTAGGAAAAAAACCCAACCCTGAGAGACATGTGTCAAAACTTAATCATTCCACTTCAGTAAAAAGTTACCTCAAAATGATAGCAGACCACCATTTTCTTTTAATTTTTAAAGAAAAGTATTCCAAATAGTAATGACATTCAAAAGCATTTTAACTGCACTGATGCTTTCCAGGTTCCCAGTCACAGCACCGTGTTAATAGCAGCATTGTGAATGCCTTCAAGTAAAACCAGTAGGGCAGATATTTCATTAAAATCTTAGATTCCTTTTTAACTCCAGTGGTAGGATTGGGTGACATGATAATTACGTTATACAGAGATTTATTACATTTTGATATCAGGCAACATCCCTTGGCCTATATCTGTATCTGTGATATACCTGAGGTTTTCACGGAGAGCAAGCCTGGTACAAGAGTGATGAGGAGCTCAAACACAATACTTGACCTAAATACATTATGTAGCACCGGGTATCTGTTAAATAGGTCAACCTGGGCTCTTAAAAGTTATGCAAAACTTATTTCTGCCACACAGGAGATATGTCACTAGTCAAGCTGTATAAAAATCAGCTTTCTAGGCAGGAAGAAAATGCTCCTCATCACTGGGGGCGAAAAACTCTTTTGCTATACATAAAATGTCTTAAATACTATACTACGCTTGTCATATGTCTTTAGGCCACAGAAAGTAATAAAAGCAATGAGGCTGATGAAATGCCTAACAATTCTGGGATTCATTTAAGTGGATGGGAGTTCTTTGAACACTGTTATAGAAATTCTTACTCTTCCAGCAAAAGCAAATGAGATTTCGAAGGTGCACAGGTCTCAGCTACCAAACCTAAGCGATGCCTATTGTCACAGGATGCAGACCTGGCTGATTGCTTTCAGCAGTGAAGAAATGTGGGACGTTCCAGCTCATCGGGGCTAAGGTGGTTCCACCTCTACCTCCACTCCTACTTGGGACAAAGTTATCTTGTTCTTGCTCAACGTGGCTTCATTAGTTGCCTTAGGTGCGCAGGCTGTTATTTTTAAAACATCAAATAAATTGAAGGCTCGCAAAACTCTTTCCACCCTCAAATCAGTAATTTTTTATGGTGCTAAAAAATTCTGCATGACCCCTAGACGCTAAAAACATAGCCAATGGTTCTCAAAGCATCGTCCCAGGGATCAGTATCATCCACAGCAACTGGAAAATTGTTGGAAATGCCGATTACAACCCACCCCACAGAGATGCACTGAATCAGAAACTCTGGGGAAGGATGCAGTGATTTGTGCTTTAACTGGCCCTCCAGTTTGAGAACCCCTGAACTAAACTATCACTTAGCTTGAGAGTGGGTCTAACAGTTCCAACATAACAAATCAACTCTTAATTATACTTACAATTAGGGATAAGAATTAAGGTAAATTAAAGAACATCCTGGTGGTGCAGTGGTTGAGAGTCTGCCTGCCAATGCAGGGCACACGGGTTCGAGCCCTGGTCTGGGAGGATCCCACATGCCGCGGGGCAACTAGGCCCGTGAGCCACAACTACTGAGCCTGCGCGTCTGGAGCCTGTGCTCCGCAACAAGAGAGGCCGCGATAGTGAGAGGCCTGCGCACCGCGATGAAGAGTGACCCCAGCTGGCCGCAACTGGAGAAAGCCCTCGCACAGAAACGAAGACCCAACACAGCCATTAATTAATTACTTAATTAATTAATTTTTAAAAAAAGAACATCCTCAGACCTCATATTAGCCAACATCAACCTCTTCCTCCAAATAAACTTTTTATAAACAATGGGCAAGTACAATGTTTATAAGAGGTCCCAAACCCTTTCCAACTTGAACTGAAAAACTCACAGGACTTCTCTGTTTCTGGAAATATGAATTAAAGCAGTAGACTTGTTCAGAAGAAATAAGGTGTGAGGAAAGCTAAAGCAATTACTCCAACTACTCACTAATCATATTCGCTTAGGAACTGAAAAAAAAATAGAGTTTAATAAGGAAGTTAATTCATAGCAAGTTGCTATTTGTGGGCTTTTTTAAAAACACCCATTTCTTGAAGACTAAACCTTCATAGGTAGGCACTGGGGAATATAATTCCCCAAATCCCCACAGATTTGTGAGCAAAATAATATATACTAAGTTTGGTTATTTGGTCCCGATCAGTAGCTCTGACATGCTAAAATAAAATTACATGCTTCAGACGTCTCACTGAAGGACTGAGCTTTTACCTCTCATCTCATTACCCTCCACACGCTCTTAGTAGGTTTAGTTTAATGTATTTGAGTTCCATTTCCAAGAACGCAAACTCTTATGATTTTTACATGATTGAAAAACATTCATTAAGGAGACAGGAAATGAAGTGTATGCAAATTTGAAGCAAGCTAATAAAATACGTTTCTTTAAAGAAAAAAAAAATCTATCTGTTCCTGCTAACCCACTAAAAACAAAACTCAGAGCAAAACAGATCACAGCTGCTCAGCTAAACTGTAATATGCTCTGGGAAAAGGCACCCACCTTACCCCATACACCTGTTTGCCAACAGTGAGGCGGCAGCAAAATCTGCATGAGGAAATTCAAAGGCATAAAGTAAACAAGATCTTCATTTCACATTATCACACTAGACTCTCAAACAGGTTTTTACTACTAGCTTCTTGCTGATATACTGAACTTCACAGAGGTTAGCCACCTACTGCAGGTAGCTTCTGAGTCAAATTCAGTTCCTCTGGGACAAGTGATTATTTTCTTCTCTCTCTGACTTAGTGAATGCAGCAATGCTCCACACATACAGTATTTCTGCCCTAAAGGCATTTATGTCCCACCACCTTACCTCCTAATGCTCATAATAACGCTAGGCAAAGTGACAAAAATAAGTCTGTCCTTAGTTTGCATATCGAAAACAAAATCCATACAATGCTGCTGTTGCTTCTATTGCTTTGTTATTTCATCATTATTCACCACAGTTCTTGCCTTCATTTGCAGAGTTTGGGTTTTAATGTAATGGCCATTCAATAAAAATGTTGCTTTTAAGGGTTTGCATATCATCCCATTTTCTCTTCATCCCTTCAGCAACCATATGGCAAGCAATCAGGTCTGCAATCACTAGGTCCATATTATGTAGAGCATGATTTCGGCATTATGCTATTACCCATCTGCTTCTGTAGAAAAAGACATGAACCCGTGTATAAGAGGTCAGTGGTTTCACCGCACACCATATTCCAGAAATCTATCTCTGTTCACTTGAGATCACTTTTGTGATTTACTCTAGTCTCCAGGCCAGACTTTCTCTCCCTCTCTCCTTTTTTTTTTTTTTTTTTTTAAAGAAATACAATCAGCACAATTTGTCTGTCTGCCTATTGTATAAAATTATTTGTAACTGTCAGGGGAGGCACTTAAACTTTCTTACTTAAGGATATTTATCCAGAGATTCTGCACTTAAAAAATAATGTGGGCGGTGGAGAGAGGAGAAATCAATCTCACCTGATTTTACATTTTTAACTGTCTGCACAATAAAGATGACAGAATCTTCAAGCAGAAGCAGACACAGAGGAAGAGGGAAAGTTCAGGCTCCTGCCTCCAATTTGAGGGCTCCCAGCACCAACCTAGACTAACCAACTCTTCTTGGCTCAAGGAAAGTGCTATATATAAATCTATATATCTGTATCTATTTTCTTTCCCATATATATGTCTGCCCTGTGGGTTCACATACATGATCTTTGAAGAGCAGACTCAATTGGAGTGCTGAATGCTAATTCAGTGGAATGCTTATTTGGGTATTTCATAAACAGAGCACTTATAATGAACTTCAGATGCAATCAATTATGCCTATAGAAAGACTCAAGGTTTGGAATTCCATGTACTGTAATAACCCAATGACTTTGTTACGTAAAACTTCTTATAAAATACTTCCACCGTTTTCTACACTGTTTCAAACTATTGTTGGCTTTTAGGAAGCAGGATAGGAATACACCAAATGCGCATGAAGCCTGAGGCACGGAATCTTTTGCAAAATCTACTGGGGCCATCAGAAGTGGCTCAGAGCAGATGTGCTTTCTGCCCCATCCACTGGTTCTCAAACCAGCTGGTGAAGTTTAAAAAATTCTGATACCTGGGTCCAAACCCCAGAGATTCTGACTTAATTAATCTGGGGTGTGGCATGAACTATTGGATTTTTTAAAGCTCCCCAGGTGTTTCTACTGTGCAGCCCAGATTGAGAAACTCTGGTCCAATAAGACATAATTAAATAAAGATCATCTTATTTCATTTCACCATTTAACAAATACAATGACAGTGTAGGGTGTCAGTACTACAAAAATTAATGAAAACCGTAAAACGTTCAAGGTATAACAAGGCAAAAAATTACAAGCTGACAACCATCAATTATGAAATAAATATTATTCAACACTGGAAATAACAATAGTGATAAGACTTCTATGTAGATTTGGCCTACTACAGTTTTATTTACAGCTTTCAAGAAGCCTGAATGTCATAGAACATGCATTAACAATGTTAATGCTGGAACTTTAGTAAAATACTGACATTTAATTAAAATTCTATAATTAAGAATGATCATTACAATGTAATAGAAAAAATAAAGCCAAATTACTCAGTATTTATTTGTACATACTAGTAATTATTCACATAAAAAGTATACAGGAAGAGGCTATATATCACTTTCACAGATCACATGTGATCATAAACTGAGAGTTTTGATGTGTGTTGTATTTTGAAATTAGTATTCTTTAAGGGCCAATACTAGGGAAAGCAGAACTGAATTATTCACAGGTTTTAAAAAGATAGTCTCAATTCCATTAATGTTTAACACAACTTGCTATAAGCAAAAAAATCTAAAATTAATACTGATTCTCAGAGCTTAACTCACAGAACTGAGCAGGAAATACATGGATAAATGGGAAGTAGATCTGTATTGAGGCTGTTGAGATTCTTTCTGAAAAATCCTCTGCCCACCCGACAGACAACCGGCTTGCAAACTAGAAAAACAAACAAATAAATAAGAAATAGATAAATAAGAAAAACGTACTAACCCTTTCTGATCTGGAAGGGCAGAAAGTACTCAAAGAGAAAATTCTCATTTCTCCTCCTCCTGTCTCACACCACCTCCTTCCCCACTCTCCTTTTTCCTCCAAAGCCTTCAGGCTTTTTCAACCTTAATCCCCTCTCCATACTGCAAAATCTACCACAAACATCTCATTCATCCAAAGAGTGAATGCAGAAAAATAGTGAAAATACGTTGTTGCTCAGACAGTCTATATTTAATCAAGACCCAAATGCTTAAATGGATGGAACTTTAATGGCAATGTTCAAGTATTAAAATTCACAGGACTGCATCTGGGCACAGTACTCAGTAGCCTAACTCCATCTTCCCATGGCCATGGCCACAGCCACCCACACGAGCACATCTTTATGCAGGAGAAACAACTATTTCTAGGACTCTAATCTTGTTGGTGGATGTGCCCCTGTCTACACTGAAAATGGCAGACTCCGATGTCCCACCTCCGTCGGTTGGACATCAGCACATCATGGGAACTGATCCATAGAGGTTGATTCTAGTGGGTATTATCCACAACCACATGTCTCTCTGAAATTGTTCAGTTTCATGGTCACTCATTTCTTTCCTTTATGTATACCTTTCAACATTATCATTCCTTAATCATTTCCTCTCTATTAGAACTCACCTTCTATGGCTCATGCCCTCAATGCTCAAATCAACTGAATCAGAGTTTGGTTAAGAGGATGTGAGCAAGTCATTTTGCTTAGTGGTGCAGGAAAGTCATTGTTCATCATTTTTAACATCCCACAGAATAGAAACAAAATATGTTGATTGATTAGATGTTGATACAAGTCATTATTCATTATCAAAAATCCTTTCCAAAAGTTGATTTGAACTGAGTTAAAATACAGAACGTATATACAATAAGATTAAATGGTTTTAAGCATTAAAAGAAAGAAAAAGGAAATAGTCCAGGTGTGAAGGTTAAAATAGTTTCCATGATTGTCATAAAATTTGGCCCTGTGCTTCCTGGCAGTCAAGGAAAGAAAGAAACATGGTAATTTATATAAGCTTTAGTATCATAAAGAAAGGAGCACAGTAGTTCTTCAAATTAGACAAAGATTTCCCTGGCACTAAATTTTGGAAGACTGTCTCATGGGGATATTATACAGGTGGTATTGAATAGCATAATTCCCACTGCCTTCAATAATCTTTTTTATTGCAAAAGAAGACATGGACACTGGATCTCTGTGCATTCATTTTGTGTACCCCCTTTTCCCATGACTTCTTTCTCTTATCATATTTTCTCTTTACCTTTATTTCCAACAATATCATTACTATTTTTGTTGTTGCTATTATTATTCTCTTTAAAGTACTATATTACATACATTTTGTAAGCTACCTTCATCTTTTTGATAACAATGCAGAGTATAGAAAGTAAATAACTAATTTTTAATGAAGAAGTATTGATCATCAGGTTTGGAATCTAATACTTAGTTGAGACTCTTGCCACCCAAGCTGAGATTCCTGGTAATTTGTGGGCTGCCATGATCTAAGTTCATCGTAGAGACATAATAGTCTAAGGATAAGACTCCACGGCATTGCTTTTCAAACTTTAACGTGCATGTGTGTCACTTGTTAAAGACGAGGATTCTGACTGAGTATTTCTGGAGTCAGGTCTGAGATTCTGCATTAGTGACAACGTCCAAGATGATGCTAACGCTGCTAGTCTGTCGACAAAACTTTGAATAGCAAGGATGGGTAGTCAATGACCGAGGCCACACTCTCTATTCAGGACACAAGTATTCTACATTGCTAACTTGAAGTCCATAATCTTGGGAAACCAAGTGAGCAGCTAGTAGAGTTTCATTATATTGAGAAAATTGTGGAACCTAGCCATATTATCTCTGCATGCAAGTGGACCAATTACCTGTGAGCGCTCTTGGCTGTATGTTAAAAGGTTCTCAGTCTCAAATCTCACACATGTTTAGTCTGCCTAATTGCTAATTGGTTTTGGTTGCTTGCAAATTTTGTCTCTGGTCAATTGAGATAGTAAGCATCTTGAGAGCAAGCACTATGTTTATCCATCTTTGTTACGCCCCACTTCTCCCAGCCAGTAGCAGTTACAGGTGTTTCAGAAATACAAGTTGGTTGTAAATGAACAGTCAACAACTAAAATGCAATGATATGGTCCTAGCCATGGTGACTAACAAGCAATATTCAGGTTTGAAAATCATTAAAACCTTGAATGTCTAAACATTTTAAGAGACAGGCAGCATATAGTTGACAAAAAACACATCATATTTAAATTACATTATTATGAATCTTGCTTTAAAAGCCATCCATTCATTCATGAAGTCATTAAACATTTATTGAGCACCTCACTGCTTACAGTCTGTTGAAGTTGATAGAAATAAGGCTGACATAATTAAAATCCAAAGAGAACCAGATAAACTAAAAACACTGTATTAGTCTGGGTCCTCTGAGACACAGATGCTGAGATGGGATTATAGGAGAGGTTGGGAGAGCCCTTAGACCATGATGTACTCTGAACATGAGGGAAGAATGGATAGCTTCTACATAGGTAGAAGCTTCCTAGACCATCCTGCTAGGAAGGCTTAGCAAGCTGTAGGGGAGTCTTTGTGCCAAAATTGGCTGTCAGCGGAGATCCAAGTGCCCGAGGAATACCATGTGAGTAAATATAATTTAATATTTATATTTGACACTCTCACACAAATGAAATATGTCTGTAACAGTAAATATACTCAATAAAACCACATGTACCTCAATGTAAGGGAAATATTAACATGCTATGTGTTAATAGATTCCTCTGTTCAGTCAAATTATATCATTTGAAATTCATGATACTGTTTTTAGATGAGCCTATTTTAGACATGACCCTGTTTTTAGGTACTATAGGCATCTAGCAAAATAAACACACGCATACACACACATACCTTAAACCAAGTTAACTACCTAACTCCAAATCTTCGTTTTACTTGATTTATTCTTTAAACTATAAAGTCAGTTATAATCCTTGTGTTTATCTTATAGAAGTGTTATTTTACTTGTATTTGCATATGGTTAAAATTGCCCAATATAATTTTTTATGAATTTCAAATAGACTCAAAGCAGGAAGAATTTAAGATGCATATTACTTTATTCATTATTTTAAAAATAAGGAACAGGGGCTTCCCTGGTCACGCAGTGGTTAAGAATCCACTTGCCAATGCAGGGAACACGGGTTCGAGCCCTGGTCCGGGAAGATCCCACATGCCGCGGAGCAACTAAGCCCGCGTGCCACAACTACTGAAGCCCGCGTGCCTAGAGCCCACGAGCCACAACTACTGAAGCCCGCGCACCTAGAGCCCGTGCTCCACAACAAGAGAAGCCACCACAATGAGAAGTCCACGCACCGCAACGAAGAGTAGTCCCCCCTCGCCACAACTAGAGAAAGCCTGCGTGCAGCAACGAAGACCCAATGCAGCCAAAGATATATAAATAAATAAATAAATAAATAAATAAATAATTTTAAAAAATTTATTAAAAAAATAAAAATAAGGAACATAGTTGTTCATTATTTTCTTTATACATACCTACCAGTTTTAACCATTGTGTCAGGATGAATTTGAGAATACTTAGTATCTTTAAAATAAAAATCAATGCGTTTCATTGATTATAAAGTCTATTTGTTAGTTGATATCTGGTAAAAATCCGTAGTTTTATTTTTCTATTTCTTCCAAAAGATTTTTGTATATGAGCCAATATTCTATTTTTTGGCAAAAATAATGTACAATTCTACATTATCTGATCATGATTTCTCAGTTCAGTATTAAATGCACTAGGCGACAATTTAAGTTCAATTTGTTATACCATTCAAATTTTATAATCCATTTCATTTGGTTGCCTGCATTGCCATTTTCTGGCCAGCCATGAATCGGCTTCCCCTGTGTATAGATATGATTGCCCAGTTTGATGTTCAAAAGACTCTGGATGAGTACATTTTCGGTCCCTTGGATTGTCCATTCTCATCCCCAAGGAGGTACATGGTAGGTTAGGAGGGCACTGTCATAGCTAAACTGTTTGATCCCTGCTGCTGTTTCCCAAAGATATAGAAATAAAAGATGCCTGTGGCTCCTCTATTATTCTATTTTGTCTTGTTTTAAATGTGATGGCCTAACCTTTCACACAAGCAGCAGGGAACTTTGAACTTTTCAGAATTCATTTAAAAATATTCGGTTCACTATCTGTTAATGATATAAAATTATATCACCACAGAATTTACCATGGACCTGTGAAATATGAAATAATTTACAAGACTAAAAGAATCCTTTTCCTTCTAAACCTGAGAATAAAATTTCAAGAGAAAAAGAAATCAAATAAGACCTCAAGATATTACAGTCAGAACTGGAGAAAGCTTATGTCAAAACCCAATTCTTATGGGAAGAGGTCAAACACCAGAGCTAGGAGAAATCTGACACGCTTTTCTGTGATTAGGGCGTATGAGATTGCTTGGCGTAAGGGAGACAGAGGAAGGTTCCATGGAAGGTTACATGCTTGCTCTTAATGAATGTTTGCCACATTTATACATATATACATACACATACATACATATACATATGCATATACATATACATACATACACTATACGTACACATATGTATGTATGTATATTTCATAATAATCACATTGGAATGAGGTCTTTTCCAATATCGTGCTCTCATCATAATTAAACATTTCAGAAGGTGAACTGGGGAGCCAAAGAATCTCAGCAATAAGATTATAAAGCCTTCCTATCCCAATACAAGTGCAAATAGAGCTCCTGAAAAAATGAAGGAAAGAGAAAAAGAAACAAAAGAAGGTAACAACCCCAAATGGATTGTTTCTTGGAAGAGAGGGTCATATTTAATCAGCATGACTGCATTTTTATAACTCATATTAAAACAAAACAAAATGAAAAAAAATAGCAAAAAAGTTAAGCTGAAGAGGTTCTCAATTACTAATCAATATGACTATAATCTAATTTGTAACATCGAATTTTTTTGTTCCATACTCATGGAAAATTACCACATCAGAACTCCGCACAAAAAAGTAAGATATCATATTTATTTAAAGGGTCTTCAGATTACAACCACATAATTCCATGAATATGCTCTTAAACTTTTTAAAATAACTCTCATGGCACTTTTAAATATTTGCATGGAATGATTAAATAATAATAATTACTATTATTATATCTGTACAACAATAACAGTAACAAAACATCCCTGTTAAACAAATCCTTCCTGGACTTTGACGACCTAGACGTGGAGAGGTGGCAAATACATGGCATATCTGTTGTCATGCCACTCTCCTACTACCATGGCACATATCAATAATCAATAAAGAGACTCTGCAGCTAATCTCAGACTCACCTCAGAAGTCTCCATGTAACACTGGACACAGCCGCTGCCAATCCATTGGATCTGGCAGGTGATCTGAAACCTATTTGTCAATGCAGACTTAAAGCATGTATTCTCTGGACCACTCAATTTAGCACTTGTTTATATACCGCTTGATATTATTCTGCATGTGAGTGTGCATGTGTGTGTGTGTGTGTGTGTGTGTGTGTATGAGAGACAGAGATTGTCACCTGTGCCTAAATTCATTACAAATTCTTTGAGGGCAAGGAGCAAGCTTCTCTTCCTCTAGCATAAGCCTGGCCACCTAGCACAGTGCTTGACTCATATTTATTAATCAATACATATTTGTTGACTTTTTATTAAAAACAAAACGTTGGATCTACCAGTAAGGTTCTCACCATATTTGTCCCTATTTGCTTGTTTGATTACAACAATATGTTATGACCCAACTGAAATGAAAATTAAAACTCTGACATGCAAAAATAACTGGAATGCTCGAGTGAGTATAGAAATACTGGTCCACAATCTCCCATCTGCAACTCTGAAAGGTTATTCATAACTCATGTGGCAGCAAAACCAGACCTGAACTAATTTCAAGGAGATTATTTCCAGTCTTTATTTATCCCACTCAGTGTGAATATTCATACACTGCAATGCAGAAATATGAATGTGTTTGATTATAGGGTGCTGCCCCAGACCCAGCTGGAGGTATTGCAGAATCTGTGGTATATGCACCACATTACCTTTCTAAAATAGAACATTCCAGAATGCAGAAATACATCTGCCCCCCGCGGCTTTGGGTAAGGAACTGTAGATCTGCATGTGTGGACTTCCTGCAACTCAGTTCCTGACCTATTTCACAAATGAGCTATACCACTTAGTCTAATTAAATAATTTTTAAAGAAGGGACATTTGGAAGAGACAATGCTAAACAAATTAACTTTTATACCATATCAGATCTTTTCATATTATTAAGTGTTGGGGAGATGATGAATCTGGGCTGTTGATCTCTTTTCATTGGGAATATGTTTCCCATCATTTCTGCTTAAAGCCATCTTCAATCTATGTACAGCCAGCGAGAATTTCACACTCCCTCTACTGGATTTTCAGAATAAATCCCATGTTAAAGGCTGATTATATCATATTAGGATTTCATTTGACCCACAGTATTTCTAAACATATAACAATGCCCTGGATTGCACTAGGTTTCCTTTGTTTACTGTTCCCTTGGTGACCTGGCTTCATTGAAAATGCTACTATATACATATGAAAGAAATGCGTTTTCATCCATTATTTTTAATGTCATAAATATTAAAAGAAACTTGCTTGAGCCCTACAAAATGCGAAAGAAGAAGAATCAAAAACGCGATTTTCAGTTTTTAAGCACCAAAAGTTGTACACAGATAACATACAAAGGCATTTAACAGGGTCCCTTTAAGCTTGCAGCATTATTCACTCAGCCTTTGCCAAATGCTTTCCTTTTTGCGTGAGTTTGCCACCTCCCAGCAATGCGGTTTATTGTTGAGTGTGATGGGGAACAGACCTGTTTGTGCTGTCACAATGGTCAATAAAATTGAGCTGGAGACTCTTCATTTTAAACCTAAAATAAATAACTAGATTTCATTTAAACCTCCCTGTGTGAAGCGCCGCAATCTTTCTATCTTCTTCACTTTCGCTGCTTTTAATGCCCAACTACTTAGGAATCACAAGAGTGTTGGAGTGTTTAGTGACTGATCCTCCCATCAGTAAACTGATCCGGTGATAAAATGGAAAGGGCCTTGTACTATTTGCATTTTTACTCAGTTTAGTCACAGATCACAAAATAAATTAGTAAATTGAGCAACAAGGCTTCCCATTTGCAAAACCCCAACGTTCGAAGTAATCATCTATGCTTAAATTCACAAATCCCTAAAAATGTAATAATTTCCCTGTCAACTAATGAAAATAACAGCGCTACAGCATCCATTTAGAATCCCCTCTATGCCAAAAGCCCTGGGCTCTGTTTGAATTTGGAATTAAAAAATACGTAAGAAATGAATAGGTTGTGTAGGTGAATTTTCCTGATATCCTTCCCTCTGTCAAATATTTAGGACACACGATGAAGATAGGGGAGAAACTGAGTGGAGGAATCTGATAACCCAGCAGATTAACTAGTAGTCAAGTACACTCATGTTGAAATGGTCACTGAAATAATGTCGCATGTATGTTCTCTAAAACAATGAGAGAATCCAGCTTAGATCCTTTGGCCAAGTGACAGCCAAAGCGAATTTGCTCCCTGTCACCCAAGACAAAAACTCCATTGCTTAGGGATAGCACACTCATACCAAATGCTTCAAAACTTCAACTCAAAATATTATTGCTCTCCGATAAAGGCTGGAGTGACTCTCAAAGGCACTAACTCACATTCTCAGTTCAGAGTAGAAAACTTGGTCAAGGACTCTGGGGCAAAAGCTATATCATTGAGAAATATGCAAGAGTTTTCCTGTCTACACAGTGCTCCAGGCAAGGTTTCATTTCACAGTGGCTTCCCCCGGAAATATTTAGCTTCCCTGTCTTAAGGAGAGAAAGAAGATGTCACCACCATCGAGGTTTTAACAGGCATACTGAGAAATTTAAGTTTGCAAAATCCTGAAACCAGAGCCCCAGAACTTTGGTTCTTTCTAAAAGAGAGAGCTTTTGAGTAGAATCAAATCCAGACATCTGTGGTGAGAAAGCCCATGCCAAGCGTTTGGACCACCTAAGCTGAGTTAATTATAATATACAGTAGCAACAAGTACAAAAGCCTGAGTTTGCCCCCTGGCTATGCAATATCTTTATCAACATCACTGCAGAATGAAATGCACAGCTTTGAGTCTTTTTAATAATGGTATCAAGTAACCAATTAAAGGTAATGAAAAAAGGAAGCTAAACAAAAGGGAAGAAAAGGGCACAAACCCAAACTCTCGGATTTTGGAATGTCCAAGTTCTTCTGTGTCAACCAAAATCACTGAGCCCTAGAAGCAAGTCAACAATGAACTTCATCAACAGAAATCAAATATCAGGCCTAACTATTTTGTTTCTGTTGCGCTTACTTTCTACCAACAGTTGTGAATTTTCAAACATGCCAGGAGGAACAAGGCACAAGATCTAATGAATACAATACAAAGGCTGCCAGGAGCCCACATGCCTCTGAATAGCTCATGGCTTTATCAGTAACTACTTTGTTTTTAATAACCACAGGTTTAAAATATAATTTACTGTTGATTTTTTTTTAAAGAGCTCTCAGTTAGAAATAAATAAATAACTCATAGCAGCAGTGTAAGCCTGGGAATACATTCTTGTCTGGTGAGATATTTTCTTTACATGTCATAAAAATAAAGATGAGTTTCCTTGAGTCTGAAACACATTGTTTCTGAAAATGTAATATGACTCCACATTACCTCTACTAAAGGGTAGAAGAAAGAGAAGAGAAACAAAACAAAACAAAAAACTTCCTATCTGATTCATCATAACACATTCCTTCCTGATGATAATCTCATTTCTTCCCTGTGATTCTCAATAATGGTGGTCATCTAAGTGCTGTTCATCCTTTTAGCAAGCACTAATAATTATGCATTAGTACAAATAACATTAAAGCCTTTTTTCAAATAATTACATATATAATGGATGTGTCTTTTAAAAGTTGTTTACTGCTAATTAACCAATGAATAATTGTTTTCTCTTCCTGAAACAGGGAAAGCTTATCTTGGAGTCACAGTTAAAAATGTTTTTTTTCCAGTTTTACAGATGTTGTTAGCAATTAAAAGTGTTAAAACACTATTAAAAAGAAATTCTTGTATTAAAGAGCTTATACATTCCAGTTGTTGCAGTTTCTCAGCTACTGCATTTTTTAAAAATCATTTCCAGTTTGAAAGGGCACCGGTGGCCCAAACACAGCAGACCTCTTTCTAAATAGTTCAGACCCTTTAGTATCACAACACCAAGTGCTTGTTGCTATATGACTAGTTTAATTGTGGGCTGTAATAAAGGTCATAATTAATATCCCAACACAGACACTAACAAACAATTTTAAATTGCCAGCATAATCAAATGATGCAAACATCTATGAGCTACAAAAGTTCATTGCCGCAACTGACAATTTCTTAATTGTATTCAGTCATTCATGGAAATTTTATTAACATCGAACTGATGTATCCTGCCCTTACTCTGTCACAACACCAGGGATCTAATTTCATTATTTTCCACAAGATTTGCTTGACTACTGCCATGATTCTAATATTGCTTTAGTCCAGATGTTTATGTTATTTAAATTAGGAAGAAAAGGCTTTTGGGTAAACACAATTAAAGAAGTTTTTTTTCAGATTTAGTTTAACAAACTTCTTTTAATTAATGCATATAGCTGCGATGTTGAGGCTTTTTCACTGGTTTTATGTGCATTTCCTACTGTGTGCAACACACATTGAGTATACAGCTACAGCTAAATATAACCACCTTTTAACTTTTCACTTACATCTGAGTGCTCATTAAAGTGAAAAATATAAGCACACAACTGCATTTTTAACTTTAATCAATCTCATGTGTGTGCCTGTACATAACTTGCCTGCATACATGCATACACATGCATATCACAAATACACAGAAACACCTATATATAGGAAAAGACTCCAAAAAATATGTCTGATATTTGGTCACCTTCAGAATCCCTTTTTTGCAAAATAACCCCATAGTAGTAGTGTATTTAATACGCCCCCCCCCCCCCCGCAATATTCTCTAAATCTGAATGGTATTTTCAATGCATTGAGAAGCTTTTAGTAAACAGCAACAACAACAAAAACTCTGCTACTGGTGCCATTTATTTCCGTGGGACGAGCTTCTAGAACTCATATGTCCATCTCATAGGAGATGAGTTCTAATAAATAAGATCTTTGTTCTCTTAGGCAATCATTTTCATTCTCTGGCTTCCTTATTTAAGTTATAATAACTCAAACTACTGAAAATGTTGTTTAATACTAGAAAGCTGATAAATTTATATCACATTTGGAAAAGGCATTATAGGTTAAAATGCCAGTCAATGTATAGCTAATGAATATTGTTGTACATCAACTCTTAGAATAATATTATTTATAAACATAAGATAAATTATTAAATTGACTTCCAATGAGTGCCATCTCCTATTTAACAGAGTATGCAGATGTTATAGAATGTATCCTGAAAGTCTCAGCCTCTTCAGTATTTTTTTGAACCAAAGAATTAGTCTTAAATTCAGGCATTCTGAAGAAACCACAGTGTTTTCATGCAAAACGGAACCTCAGAGATACTTTGAAATCATCTGTGAGAATGCTAGTGACAAGAATTTCAAGCTTACCTTGTTTTAATATCTTATTTCAATTTTGATATCAGCACAATCAATTATACAACTTCAAGTGACTGATGAAACTCCCTCAAGTGTATCTGAGCAAAAACAATAAAATTTCCTCTAAGATCTAGGCTTGAAATGTCTCAATATTTCACAAGCACAGGGATATTTACAAACAACTTCAACGTCTGCTATCACTCTGAAAAATCATGCCTGCTTCCGTTTATCTGGAAGAGGTTAGAATTTTCTCAATCCATAAAATCCTTTGCCCACCAGGAGTTTGGAAGAAGCATAATATCACTTTATTGATGGGTTTCTCTTACTACTGTTATTTTCCTGTGACTGCATTGATTAGGACTGGCTATTTCTTGGACATCTCATATTACCTGGAAAATCCTCATAGTAAGAAACACGTTGCATCAAATGTTTCTTTCATTTAAATAACTTCACAAGGAAATGGATCCTGGCCTCCTCCCCACCCCATGGAGAATTCAGGTGACAGTGCAAGTTTACACTTGATTAGGGGTTGTTCTTGGGTTTATTTATTTATTTGTTTATTATACGATTATTATTATCCAGCAGGGAAGAATACTAGTCAAGCATCTGGCTATTCTCATTCCTACAAAATAATTCCAAAAAGAGAAAATAAAAATTTGATTTCTCTAATTTTAAAAGGCTTCCATTAAAAACAACAAAAACATAATATGAGGTTTTTGTGTGGTGCTTGTGTGTGTGTGTGTGCATGTGTGTGTACGCATGCGTGTGTGTGTACATGTATACGTGTATAAGAGAGAAAGAGAGAAATCGAGGGAGAGGAATAGTTCATGACAAGCATAATTCATCTGGATTACTGAAAAAATTTGCCCAGAGTGGGTTCTATACCTTTAAATGTTAGTTTATTTCCCTCATGAGCTCTCTATTTTAGAGAGCTACGTTTGGCAAAGTTTCCAAGTATACCGTGTCAATTTTATAAAAACTAAAAATATTGTTGAAAAAATATTATCCCAAGAACATACGTAAAATTATAAATATTCAGCACATCAAGCTTTTGATATACTTTAGTGCACATGAACTGAGTAGCTGTCAAAATTACAACAGGCAACTCAAGTAATTATGCAGATTTATGCAAAACATTAACAAGAAGAATTAAATGCACAAATGAGGTGGCTACACTTGAATTGTTAAGATTATGAATAATTACCATGAATCTTTTTGCTCTTAATATAACTTGTTTTTGATAAACAAAGCCTTAATTATCAGAATACTTTTGAGAATTTTGGTGACCTTCATTAATCTTACAAAACAAGTCTCTTGTGTTCTGCATTGTAAAAGGCACATGCTCAGAATAAGTACACGAAACCTTGGGAAAAGCGTATGTTAATGGCTACTCCAAACTGGTGAAGCGTACCTCTGGTTTCAGGTATACAGCGTGCTGCACACAGAGCCAAAATAACACTGAGCACTAGAAGGTACTTTCAGCTGGAAAAAAAAAAAAAAAAAAGCCTTCAACCAAACTGTGAAGGGAGACAGGACAGGAATAAGAGAAACTCTGAAAAAGTATTTCACTTTTGTAAAATATCTGGTTAATTTCAAAACAGAAGGAAAATGGCAACCTATTAATTCTTCCTTTCTAAGATGCAGTGAGTTCAATAAATGATTTCTTAAATAACAAAGTACTGAAAACATTCAGTCATAACTTTCACATGTATCTTTCAGCCACCAGTATTCCTTAGGTGAATGCCTCTCCCAAAGACTATAGAAATTGTACCCGCCACCTTGATTACTAGACACAATTTTCTGAATGTGTTCCTCACTCAGCTACGCTGGTAAATTTTTACCCTGCCCTCCTTCTCTCAGATAAGCAGTGGGACCTCTTCATGTCCCCTCAGTTAATTTCAGAATTAATTTGCAATGCTGTCATCAACACTGTAACAATTCACTGATCAACAGTTGCAATTCTTCATAACACTGTCAAACTCCCAGCTGCCACCGTGGCAAGCTGCATTGCCCCGGCTCCAGACACACTGCTTTGGGACTGGTGATAGAAAAGGACTTCGGAAGCATTAAGGCTTTAAAGCTACCCACAATATCTCTTCCCTGGAGAGCAAGCTGTCAGATCAACGGTGTTTTTGTCATTAAAAAGTAAAAAAGGCCCACTCTCCAAGAGACTTGAATTTGTTTGGGTAAATGTCAAATAGCTTTGATGCATAAAAATTAACTTAAAGAGGTCACACCATGACAGGGTACAAGCTTGCACTTTAAGAACAGTTGTATCTTTATATATCATTACATGACAAAATAGACCAGGCCAGCAAGGTCTAAATATCCCAGGGACAGTACAGATTGTGCAATGACTCAGAGGAACAGACAGTAAATACTGCTAAATTATGCCCAGACGAGTTAATAATTCTCAAGCATATTTCTGAAAACCATCCTGGCTAAAACACATTACCAGCACATTGCCAAGTCCCTGCCTGCTGTCCCAGAAACTTTTAAGATTTAAAGAGAGGAACTTATTTTAAAAGATATTTTCCCCCTAGGACTGTGTCCAAGTCAACAGAAAAGTAGCCGCCTGGGACAATCTGCTCTCATGTCTGTCCCTCATCTGCTCACATGTGTGACCGAGCTATTGGAGTCCCACTGGTGGCTTCACACTGCAGAAACGCAGAGGGGTTGACCAGCAAAAGAAAGGGAAGGAAGCCCCTTTTCAAACTCAGAACAAAGAGAATTTGGTTTTCAAAAGTGGGAGAAATGTATCTAAAAACTTGGCCTAGATCAATCAAGTAATAACAAGATTGTTTCTTCGTTCGCAAAAACAAAAAAGGAAAAGCTGGATTTGCCATCTACGGTAAGAAAGATTTTTCTTTCTGTTCACCCATAACTCATTAGCAGTCTTTCTCATTAGTTCTCACTACTTGTAGCAGACAGTATTCGGTGATACCCTTTCCCTTCCTGATACTTCCACCCCCATCTTACACACACACACACGCACACGCACAGGACTTTCTGATTTGGGCTAGGTGCTTACCAGTCTCAACGAGGTGAAAATACAGGCAGAACTCAGTAGTATCATGGCCACTATTTCTATTCATTACCTATGATGGGTAATGAATGTCTCTTCCTCAAATGGTGCTGAATGACACAGAATCAGTATAGCACATATATCTAGACTCCTACTTGGGAAATCCATACACGTGCTCAAATGGCTATTCCTCTGGATACTTTAGACCAGAATCTCATCTTAGTTCTCTTTTCCATCTGTGATACAAAAATATACAACCTGCTATCCAGTGAAATGCCACATTTTTTTTTGTTTTCAACATTATAACTCAATAGCCAAAGATAGAGCAATCTCCTGAACTTTACGGTACATAACTCCAACAGTCTGGAGAAAAACTCTTAACTGTAGCACCTCAAAATTTCCATTTTCTTAAAGAGAGAAACATAAAGGGACATAGAAAAACCTGCTATCGATGGACTACAATCATTGAAAAAGGGGACTAGGAAATTGTCAGATATCCCACATGTACAAGTAGCTCACAGACTACACTATCCCTCTTAGTTTATGGATTTTTCCTTCTCTTTTGTTGGTGACACTCTGCCGAGAAGTGTCCTGAAGTCTTCTTCAGTATCCTGAAGAAAAAGTCAGCCCAAAGAGTGAGAGGGATTTTTCCATTTCCTATTACCATGTGAAATTTCAACTGGACTCTGTTAAAAAATGAATACACAGTAGATGCCCAAGATAAGTCACTAGAAATGATATCTGAGCACAGTGCCTGAACTTGAGCGATGTTTCCAAGAACAATCCACTCATCCATTCAACTCAAAAATTATGCCTTGAGTACCTGCTTCACAATTACATGTCACTCTCAGAACCCCACATTTACATGTACGTTGATTGCTGCTGTTTGATGGTATTCCTGGCCTATCACGAAGATATTTGGCAAGAGACAGGCAGGGCCATTTGGTCTTGACCTCAGATTCACAGAGGGCTTCAAATTTAGACCAACAAACAGAGAAAAACTCTGGCAGTACTGAAAGATGATGTTCATCATACAACCTTAAGCCACTGTCTCATTATTGGGACAAAAAAGATAGTGTCCATCGTATTCTTTACTCCTTCCAGAAACTCAGAAAATTCACTTCTCGGCTTGCTTGCAGTGAAGCAAGCCACATGACTAGATCTAAAGGAAGACAAGTGAACTCAAGTTTTGTGTGTCACTTCTGGGTTCTCCAGCATCGCTCTGTCCCTGCCTCGTGGAAGGAGGCTGCGTGTCCCTGCCAGTGCAGTAATGGCAAAGTGAAGCATTAGTCCACCTAGGCCGCCGAATCACTGGGTATCTCTGGAGAATCCAGATCTGCAGTGGACTTTGCCTAAGAAAACAACAACAACAACACTTTGATTGTATTAAACCACTGAAATTTGAGGGCTGTTTGTTGCTGCAGCACACCTTAGCTGTTCCTAATACACCGACCTGAGTACTTAGTGTTTTAAACAAATTGTGATTTGCACACTAACATAGCATTGTGGGGTTATTAAGGGTGTTTGGTGGGTGTGTGCTGGAGGTGGGTGTGTGCTGGCTGAAAGGTTAACGGTTACTTGTAAACATTTAAAATGTACATTTTCAAATGTAACATTTGAAAAGTTACAATTTGGGGGCACTGTTTTGGTCTTTTTGTTTGGATAATTTCTTCTCAACATAAGAATCTTGAGTCTTCCTCCATCCCTGAAAAGTTATGCTTTTGACTGAATGACCTGCAAACATAAGAAAAAGATGCACTAGGAAAACAAGGGCTAAGTCACTGCTGGCTGTCACAGATGGCAGTGCCTAGCCTCAGCTATGAATAAAGCTTGTCAATCTCTTTGGCTTCACATTCGTAACTCATATGCTGGGGACAAGAGTTGAGTATCTGTCCCATTAGAACCACTGTGGTCAAAGATTCAAAGAACATATGGAAAATAATATTCCTAAGCAGGTTCCAACTCTTCAGATACAGAACAAAAGAGAATGGCTGTCAATTCCATGAACAAGACTATAAAAATATGTTGTAATTCACTAGGTCAGTTTTTAGCGCTTAAGCCAGAGTAGAAATCCAGCACAGATTTCACAGGACACCCTTTGAACCCAGAAGTAAACTAGGTAAACTTTACGGTAGGATGATGTGCCAGAGAGGAGCTGCCCACTTAATATCCACTCTCCCCTCCTTTTACTGTAATAATCTTGCATCTATTTAGGGAGGCAATGGGCTTAGCTAAAAGATTCTATTTCCTAGCCCCCTTTGCATCTAGATGTGATTATGTGAATGAGAAGATACCGAAGAAGGCTCTTTAATGAGTTTACTGACAGCTAGGAGACCCTTCTTTTCTTCTCCCTTTCTTCCTTCCTGCCTGGCTATGACAGCTGGAGATTCAGTTGCCATCATTCTTCTGACTGGTGCTAAAGATGGTGGAACATAAACATAAAAGGAACTCAGGCTCCTGCTGCCCCTGGGAAGTCTGTATGCCCACCCCGATCTGCCCTCTTACAAGCTTCCTTCACAGGAGAGGAAAACCTCTAACTTATTAGGCCACAGACGTTCCTATCTCCATTGCTATCAGCAGAACGCAATTCCTAACTGATAGAGCAGTGGTGCAGGGCAGACCCAAGGGACAGGGCTGTGAGAGTTTGCAGCTGAGATAAACGCCTAAGGCTGTCAAGTTCCCAGGAGCCTCTTCCAGAGGAGTTTCTGACCAAATCTCTGCTCTGAGCCTGGGCTTGAAACTTCAGGAGACAATATGACATTAGTGGTTAAGAGTATGGTCTTTGGAGTGTGACCATCCCTGGGTTGAATCTCAGCTTTGCTACAACTAACTATGGTCTTGGCAAGTCATAGAACAACTCTGAGCTGCAGTTTCCTCATGTAAAAATTGAGAATAATAAGAGCTCTTCTTTTATCCGTTTGCTCTAAGAAGTAATGAAATAATATGAGAAATGGGATGCGTACATTGCCTGGCACACAGTGAGTCTCCAAGGACTCTCAATTAACTCCTTCCTCTCGATAGAATTCCAATTACTCAATTAGCCTCTCGGGTTTATTTTCAGTTCTTTCAGTGTCATGGATGTGTGGGGTGTCATAACCCAATGTCAAGCTCAACATACACGTCTTAGAGGCACTTGACGTCCATCTGGTCTCCTTGTCCACCTGGACCAGGAAGCAAGGCCCAGGCCCAGGTTAGGCCTTCATATTAAGGTTAACTATAAGGTCTAGTGACTGAAATGGAAAGAGATACGCTTATCTTGGTTAAAAAGAGTAAATTTTTACTTGAGAATTCAGATTCTGAATGTTCACAGCATGGATTACTCAAGAATCAAAAATAACTATCCTTATCTCCTTCATTAAAGAAATAGAAATATTACATAGAAACATAAATATATCAGAATATAAATATCATTATAAGAAAGCTTCTATGTTTCTAAATGGCATTCTATAGGGTTTAGTAAAAGTAAGTACAGTGCAACTTTTCTAAAAATTTGAAATTACATCAAAACAAAAAGTTACAAGGAGGAAAAAAGCAAGTAAAAGGCTCAGCCCTCCTCATCTCCTACACATGATTCATTCAAGAACTACCTCAACTCCTGCTTCCGTGACAAAGCTATCAATCCAAAGCTCTCTCTGTACTTCTGGATTCTCACAGTCCTGGGTCATATTACCCTAACATTGCACATGGTCAGTGTACAATAAATACATTTTGAAAGAGTGAACATGTAAATGCAATGGCCACCTAACTAGCCTTCCTACTTCCTACCTATCCTTTACTCCACCTCTAGGATGATCACATTGCCCTCCAATTTAAACTCTATCAGGATTTCTTCTTTGTCCATTGCAGTGGACTTCATTTTTTTTTTTAACACTCCAGAACAATTCTTTCAAGGAAAGCTGACTCAAAAGTTCAGTAGAGGGACTTCCCTGGTGGCGCAATAGCTGGGAATCTGCCTGCCAACGCAGGGGATGCGGGTCCGCGCCCTGGTCGGGGAAGATCCCACATGCCAGGGAGCAACTAAGCCCGTGCGCCACAACTACTGAGCCTGCGCTCTAAAGCTTGCAGGCCACAATGACTGAGCCCGTGAGCCACAACTGCTGACCCCATGCGCCTACAGCCCGTGCTCCACAACAAGAGGAGCCACCGCCATGAGAGGCCCGTGCACCGCAAGGAAGAGTGGCCCCCTCTCGCCACGGCTAGAGAGAGCCCGCGTGCAGCAACGAAGACCCAACGCAGCCAAAAATAAATAAAATAAATAAAATTTATTAAAAAAAAAAAAAAGTTCAATAGATAAAGTAAATAAAGGAGGATCTGTCCCTGTGGAAGTGGGGGTGAGAAGCCCAGAGCACTGCAGACCAGCTCTTTTGTGCTCCACAGTCCCCATCCCACTGTCCCTAAGAGGTTCCAGAGAGCACAATCTGCCAACCATTGGTTTAAACACTCATTTTTAAATCCCTGATGTTCATCACTCACCTCCACCCCTAGCCCCAAAATATGCAAAGCAAACACTCAGCCATGTAGAATTGCCCCCAGTTTTCTTTGCTTATACACTTTGCTTGTTTTGTTCCCTCTATGAAGAGCTCTGTTCTCCCTCTTGCTGCTTGGTAAAAGCCAATCCACGAGTGAAACCCCTGCCCTTCTGTGAAGTGTTCTCTGAGGGGTATAAGTCACATTGGTCTCCTTTTCCTTTGGATTCTCATAGTGCCTGGTGTGTACATATTTCTTAGCTTTCTCCGTACCATCTTATAATCATATGCATTCCCCACTCCCATCACTCCCACTGGACACTATTTCTCAAGGACAAGACCTGTATCTTATCAATCTTTGCGTTCCAGGTGCCTATTGAAGAATCTGGAATATAGTATATGCTCAATAAGTCACTGCTAAATGAATGGCTAAACAAAGTGATACATTATCACACTGATTATTTCATATTATTTGTTATTTGTTTTGTTACTCTACTTTTTCTTCATAGGCATATAATAAATCATTTGAAGACAGGGACCAAGTCTTATATTTCTTAGTTTTACTTTAACAAAATACTAGGGACATGGATACACTAATAAAATATTTTCTAATTGAAATAAATTACATTTGAAAGACTTGGCATGGTATCAACAAATACATGTAGGGCATTCAGCACATGGAAAGCTGTACTAACACCAAACAAACATGCAATGGAAATAAAACATTTGCTTTCTACCCCAGAGACAAGACAAATATATTTTTGGTAGCAAGAAATCAATTTTGAAAATAAATGTGGCATTTAAATGTCAGAAAAATTTAAAAACTTAGAGTTTGGGAACATTAGATGCTTTTAGAGCTGGGGACTTCCCTGGCAGGCCAGTGGTTAAGACTTCGCCTTCCAATGCAGGGATTGCAGGTTCGACCCCTGGTAGGGGAGCTGAGATCCCACATGCCTCGTGGCCAAAAAAAACCAAAACATAAAACAGAAGCATTATTGTAACAAATTCAACATAGACTATAAAACTGGTCCACATCAAAAAATAAAAATAAAATAAAATAAAATAAAGTGACCATGCTATTTCAGAGTTCAAGAAGCCAAAATAAGACAGAACTAAGCGTAGTCATACTGGTACCATAGACTTTAGAAAAGGTGATTTCAAAGTGTTACATGGAAAAATAAGCAAGATCTCAGGCCAGAGACTCATAAAAGCAAAAGCTTCTCAAGACAATAGGGATAATTTCATAAAGGAAATTCTGACAGTATGGATGGGAGGGTGTCTAAACAGGTCATGTGGCAGCTCAAGGAGCAATCTGACAAGTGCAGATCTGTAAAGGTTCATACAGTAGATTAAAGGAGGGTAAATCACCAATGGTGAAGAGAGTGCCTTCCAGGGAGGAACAGTATCATTTGAATAGAAAGCCCAAAGAGTGTGGAGACTTGTGAGAAACCCTAATGACAACAGAAAGTCTCTTAAAGCTTTATCTAGAGCAAGAGGAAGATGAAAATTGTTAGACGTCTACTTGGGACAGAAGGTATAAAATAATTGATGACAGAGAAGAAGTAAAGCCATTCAACTCTTTTTTGCTTTCTATGTCAAAGAGAATAAGTTTTTTTTTAATATAAAAGGGTAAACACACTGAAGTGGACATGTGACGTTCAGGGTAGGTGGAAAACTGGGTGACAGAAGAGTTCGTAGCAACCGGAGGTTGTCAATAACTTTCTGGCTCATAGGAGTAACCTTGCTCAGGACACAGACAGAACTCACAATTCATATCTTGGCCACCCCTTAGGAAAGTGCTGATGGATCTGAAGAGGGAAAATATCTTCAACATGAAGGAAGTTCTACAGTAATGGACCATAATAGAACTCTTCCCTTTGCTTTGCCCAGCATCTATGATTTGATTCAACATGTAGATACTACATTTATTGAATACCTGGAAGCTTCAAAGCTGAGAAAACTAACTAATACATCAGAGACCGCAATGGAGGTCTAGGAAATATCCCAGCATATTGTAATTAAGGATTGAATCAAGTAAGATTCAACTTAATAGGGAGTGAAATCTTCCACTGGATAAAAAGAGAATTATTACAAAAAGTAAAAGATTTGGAAAATGTGGCCTAGAAGCGGTGGCTTGACTGAAAAGCATTTAAGAGTCCTAGATAGCTGTAAGCTCCATGTGCATCAAAAATCATGATTTAGCTGCCAAAAATGTTAATTCAATCTTAAGCAGCATGAATAGCAGCAAAATTCCAATAATAAAGATAATGGTCCCACTCCACTATTAAACGTATGACCTACAATATTTTGCTCATTTCTGAGAGCTATATTTAGGATGATACATCACTCAATGAAATACATTCAAAAAAGAGCTATCAAATAGTGTGGAAACTCAAAAATCATATGCTCTGTGTAATGGCTGAAGGAACTGATGGCCCTTTATCTGCAGAAGGGACACTTAGAGAGGGAGATTAACACACTGTCTTCAAGCATTCGCAAAGCTCTGAGATTAAACTTGTATTGAACATTTCCTATGTAGATCTAGGTTCCATAAGTAAACTGTAGAGGGAAGCCATCTTTGACCTGGCAGAGCAGTTCCCAAACTTGTTGATTTCAGAACCCCTTGACACTCAAACAATGTTGAGGACTCCTATGAGCTTTTATGTGGGCTCTATTTATTGATAATTATATTTAAAATTAAAAATGAGAAATTGAAAAAATTTATTAATTCATTTTTAAAATTAATAAGCCAATTACATGTAAACATAAATAGTATTTTGAATGAAAAATAACTGTTTTCTAAGACAAAAATAACTTAATAGGAAAAGTGGCATTGTTTTTCATCTTTTCCAAATCTTTTTAATGTCTGGTTCAATAGAAGACAGTCAGGTTTCCTATCTGCTTCTGCATTCAGTCTATTATGATGTCACATGTCACTGAAAAACTCCACTGTGGGAGGATGAGAATTAAAAACACAAATAATGTCTCTGTATTATTATGAAAACAGTTTTTGACCCTGAGGGCCAAAAGGCTTTTTGGAACTCCCAGAATCCCCAGATGACACTTGGAGAACTGCTGGCCCAGTACAAGGAGAAATTATTAATAATTAGAATTATAAAAAATTGAGGTGGATTACCTCATGAAACAACAAGTTCTAAGTTTCTGGAACTACTGAAGGAAAGGCTAAATTATCATTTATCAAGAATGTCATGTTTGAGGAAGAAGTATATGCTAAACCATTGTCCCTTCCAAATCAAGTGTCATAATTCTATCACAGTGTTAGAAACCACTTTTCCAAAGAAATCTGTTTCTAAAGGAAGTATCATTTAAAAAATACCCCTGCCTATTAAGCAGGTATATGTATAGCCTTAGAGTTGCGGGGAATAGCGAGATCTGGGGTTCCGTTTCTCACTCACGGCAGAATTCCCTATGTGACATTTCTGAGAGAATCACAGTCATCTAACATCAGAGGCTTTAACTCTTTGGTGATAAATGTTTATTTCAGGAAACTCACCTACTTTCATTCTCTAAATATTACAAATTCTTCAGTTTCCCTGGAAATCTCCGTCTTCTACCATTTAGAAGGGCTGCCCACTAGAACAATCTAGAATAATACTTCTCCCTTTTCTACATGACAGGCCTTCAGATATTTAGAGACAGTGATTAAAATCACAGATTAGATGCCTTTTTTAATAAACAGATTACTTTGTGAGATAAATATGATTTTGTTGATATTTAAACTGTAATCTGATAACAGTGAGCGAAAAGCTATTCCCAAAAAAGCATTTTTAATGAAAAAATGACACATGCCCAGGAAGATACTGAAAATTTCTCTCTACAAAAGTTGTTTGTTTTTTTTTTAATAGTTCCTTTAAAATACTATGCTGTGTTTCAAAGGAACTCTATAAATCACTCAGGTCTCCCCTTTACACGAACGATTAATTTACTAGTCTGAAGTTGACTTGTAGAAGGTATTTTTTAAGCTATATCAAAATGGAGTTTTCAGGCTGATTTATAGCAGATTAATCAAGATAGAATACAAAGTGATTTTGTGTTTTGTGAAGTTACATTATATGAAATCTGATTCAAGTTGCTGAACTGATTATTAATGAAAGAAATATGTATTATATATCATAACCTGGAGTCAAAATTTGTTTCTGTTTGAGCTGACCCATCAGTCACAAAAGAACTTCTCCACCCACTTCCCACCCTAATAACAACAGAACATACCGATCAACAGCAGCCTAGGTGCTCAGAAAATATGCATTCTAGCAGAGCTATGCTAATCAGCATTCACTTTCATGGATAGTCAATCCACACACAAAACCTAGGGCTCTGAAAAATAATGTGTATATATATATGTATATATATATATATATATATATACATATATATGTATAACTGAATGTATAACTGAATCACTTTGCTGTACAGCAGATATTAACACAACATTGTAAATCAACTATACTTCAATAAAATAAATTAAAAAAAAAAATAACCAAGCAAAACCCAGGGTTCTGCATCCACTCTCAAAAATGCATGAAGAAGGGGAGAGTGATTAGTCCCTGTGGTTGCCGGGACCACATCTCAATTACTAGCTGCTCTCTAGTATGCAAATTTCCATCCTCTTGTTTTGTCTAACAAATTTCTCATGTTTTTCTAGGTCTAGGTATAGAAACTAAATTTAGGGTACCACTTGTGGGCCTTTTAATAACAATATAGAACAAACCTAGTCTTTCAAGATAGGAAATATCTACTATTTTCCAAACTTGAAGACGTGCTTGTGTTATTTGAAGTTCTGAATATGAAGAAGAACAGATCAGGAAGGAGATTTATCCCCCCTCCCTTTTTTTTTTTCTGTCAGCACAAAGGACAGAGTGAAATAACTACAGACTGCTACTTTGTCTAAACTTAGAACACTCACCACTTGAGAACTAAGTGAATTCATCTCTTCCAATCATTGCTGTAAATAATATCTACTTTCCTGCCCATAAACCACTAACATCCTTTTGTTTTCTGTAAGGTAGGTCCTTAATCCTCCCATTGTCAACTTTTCCACTTACCATAAAAGCCTCTCCCGACTTCCTTTTTTTGTTTTTACTCAGGTAAAATTTACATATGGTTAACTGCACAGATCTTAAGAGGACAATTTGATTTGTTTTGATAAATGTACACATCCGTATAACCACTACTCCAACTGAAATATAGATCATTTCCATCACCCAGGAATGTTCTTTCATGTCTCCTTTCAATCAATCATTCCCCTATAGTTTTGTCTGTTCTTCAACTTCATGTAACAGAACATATGTTATCATGTAAGGCTCCTTTCACTCAACACAATGTTTTTGAGTTTCATCTATGTTGTTGAATCTATGACTTTATATTGCTGGCTAGTATTTCACCGTATGAATATATCACAATTACCTATTCTCCTATTTGTGGGCATTTGGACTGCTTCAGTTTGGGGCTATTGTGAATAAAGTGGCTATAAACTTTCCTATACAAGTCTTATCTTGTAGATGTAACTTTCCATTTCTCTTGGGTAAAATATCTAGGAGTAGTATTGCTGGGTCATAGGGCAGGTCTAAGTTTACCTTCACAAGAAACTCCAGTTTGGAGGAGAGTTTCAGTTGCTCCACATTTGATCTGGTGTTAGGATACATCCTCCTTTTTTTTGTTTGTTTTGTTTTGTTTCAATTAAATCAAGTTTCTTACATTAAGTCACTCTTACATTTTTTAATCATCAGTGCTCATCTAAAAAAAAAGTTTTGACATTCCTACCAGTTTTCCAAAGTGTGTTTTAGAGTTTCCACCAGAAATACATGAGAGTTTTACCTACAAATAGTAGTATCAACCCTTTCCAAATACCCAACCCAACTCACATGCTTTTTTAAAGGCTAGTTTTCAATTAGATCAAGTTTCTTGCAGTATGTCACTTAAAATGTTTAATCAGCTTTTATTACCTAAAGAGATGTCAAATAAAATAATCCCAAAGGGGAATAAATTATGATTCATGCTATGGATAGAATTTTCAAACTGGGTCTTTGATATAACCTTCCCAAAGCCTAAATTTTAAGGAACAGCAACCTGAAATACAAAAGTTTAAAGAACTTTCCAAAGGAGATGCACCTAATAGAGGCAAAATGAAAACCTTCTCCTCACCCTGTCTGACAACCTTACAACAATTCAACATTGACCTTTATTTTTGGTTCAGGTAAAGGCTGACATTCTACTTTAAGGGGCAAATTTAAGTCCAAATTATCTTTGTACGGCTTTCCTCTCTGAAAGCTAATATCAAATGCTTATTATAACTCTTTACTTTCACACTATTAACAATATCTTGTATTTATTTAATAGGATTTTCAGAAAATATTATGATGTTTTCTGAGATAGTAGTATATCCTTGGTCAACCTTATAAGTCGGGAAGGATCATTTTCCCATATTTTTAAAAAGGGCAAATAAAATATAAAGAATTAAGTAATGTCCAAGATCAATGAGGCAAAACTCAGGATTCCTAACTCAGAAGCTTACCACCAAAGCAGACCATTCTTTTTGCACAGGATTCACTAAATGTTACATGTTCACTATTTTTTATGTGTATTGCTGTGTTGGGTTTTGAAAATGTAAAATTGACCCAACTTTTTACCATGGCACATTTATTCCTGGAGAGCTTTCACATGGAATGGTTATTAGTGTGAAGGAGACATGGCACAGATTGCTTTTTAATCACATTGCCCTGGATGCCCAGGCAGAGCATGGCTGCCCTGAGCGCTCCCCTCTCCGGATGAACTCACCTCGGGCTTTTTTGTGTGCTTTTTTTTTCTGTGGTGGTGTTAACCAAGCAGGCAAAAGGATGGATTTTTCATAGATTCGTGTCAAAATCAATCACTTTAAAAAGTTGGAAAATCAGTTTTTCAAATCGCTTGTAACATAAAGAACACTCGATTTGCTATAGGTCAAAAAGTTTAATACATTTCAGATGTATTGGATCTACAGAAAAATGGAAGAAATAAGGAAAGTTAACATTTTCTAATAGTAAATCCTGAAGAGCCTTTTGGAGTGAGTAGGCAGGATTTAATTTTATGTTATACAACACTGGGTGGTTTGAAAACCCAGTTTATTGCATTATATCATTTTTCTAATACTGTCTTTTCACATGCATTTTTCTCTAACATCAAACATTTTTTAATACCACTATTTGGGACAGTTTTTATAAACAATTACATTTACCTTGGAAAAACATGAATGTCTTTTATCTCAGGTATTCGAGCCACTTTGTAAAACATCTATCAACAGAAGCTAAAAATCTATCGTTTGGTTTAGTTAATATTTGAGTTTGCAGGAGTAAAATCATCAGCCGACAGCAGCTGTGCGCTGTGTGTTAAATCAAGAGCAGGCATTAGTCTATCAGATATGCAAATATTTACATCCTCATTGGCTAAGTAAACTGTTCCACTCTGCAGAAATGATAGGTTTGTTTTGGAATACTATAAGTGACTCGCTTTCCTAATAATGCCATTTCTTTTGCTGAAATTCACCCTTCTACTTTTAATTCGCCTAAAATTCCCAACACAAATACTAGCAGAAATCCTTATATACCTCTGGAAAAAGAAGTCAGATCAGTAGATAACAAAGAATTGGCTAGACCAGATACAGAAAAAAAAAAATTGCAATTTTGACCTGCAGTTTTCAAATATACAAATGAAGGAAATCTTAGAAAAACACAATATTCATTTAAAAACTTTTTAAAAAGCAAATATATTAGGGTGTGAGTGTTAATGAATAAGGATTCAAATCTTTGCTTTCAGAAATGTGCCATACTAAATTTAAATAGTCACTTTGTTTGGAAAATCAGGGCTTTTTTTTCTAATTTCATGTAATTACAAATAAGCTCGTGGTAAATATGCAAATACATATATCTTTGTGTGCACGTCTGATTTTGTTTCTTTAGGATGGAGTTCCAAAAGTGTACTTGTGAGTCAAATGATATCAATAGTTTTAAAAATCTTGATGCTCATCGATAGTTGTTCAATCTCTGTGAACCCCAATTTCTTATATTGCAAAATGGGATAAATAAGACATACCCGGCAAGATCATTAGGAGGACTAGAGACAAAAGATCTTAAAAATGACTATGCACTGTAATGATTTTCTATTTTTTCCAAACGTATGGATTTATTCCTAGCAAAAATAATCATCAATTTCCTAGATGAATTTTTTTTCATTTTTAAATATGATCATTATCATCCTCTCAAAGATACAAATCATCTATGATTTCGACACTATGCTAAGGGTGGAACTATTTATAACCACCAATAGTGTCAGGATCTTTACACTTATTTTCTCCTGTATCTCCACCTGTAATGGATCTTATAACTTTGTGAAGGCTGGTATTAATATCACAATTTACAGACAAAGAAATCAGACTTCAATGAGGTGGAGTATCCACCCGAGGTCTCCCAGCTGTAAGGCAGCTCTGCCCCACTCCAAGCCTGTGTTTCTCCCTGGGCTATGACATTAGTCACACACTGTGTAATGGGAAGGAAAGATTGTTCGAATAGGTCATAATAAAAGGCTTCATCATGAAGATGACATTTGAATTATGTCAAGCCAAGAAGAAGAAGAAAATTCAAAGAACAAACAGCAAGAACCAAAACCTTATGGTGGAAAATTATGTTGGTTCACTGAACAGCTGCCTTGTGCCAGCCACTGCCCCAGAAGACAGGAAAATGTACTTAAAAAGTCACTATTAGCAAGAGGTTCATAAGCAGGTAAGACAGACAAGTAGGCAAAATTATTGAACTGATATAACTCTTGTGTTACAGCCATGCCCAGGATGGCATAAGGCTTGGAGGACAGATACCTAACCCAGTTCAAGAGAAAATAGGCCACCTAGGTTGAGCCTTGAAGAATAAGAAAACTATAAGCTAAACCGAGAAGCATGCAAGTGAGAGCATTCCATGCAGAGGAAGCGGCATGTGCAAAGTTATGAAGGCTAAAGAGACCATGACCCATCGTGCAAGGTGCTGGAGGTTCGGAATTCTTGGAGCACAGATGGGTTTAAGGAGAGAGCATGAAATGATGTTGGCGTGCTGGCAGAGCCAGATCCCAATGGTCCTTTTGTGCTATGGTAGGGACTTGAACTTCATACTGAAAATGACTTGTTCTTCTACATATATTATTGAACCCTTTTGTTATGATTCCTACTACAACAATGGTGACAATAATGGCAACTAAGTCCTAACATTTATGCTTCATATGAATAATCTAATTTAATCCTAAAAACATTATGAGCTGAATACCATTGTTATTATGTGTCAATCGTTGTATTAGTCCCTTTGGATAGAAAAGTGAACAAATATGTCATAAATTTAAATAGAGAAGAGCACATACAGATTTGCATTTTCAATGATCATTTTAGCAGGGATTTGGAGGATGGCATTGAAAAGTCTATTTGGTAAGATGAAACTGGTTATGGGGACTTCCCTGGTGGCACAGTGGTTAAGAATTCGCCTGCCAATGCAGGGGACGCGGGTTCAATCCCTGTTCTGGGAAGATCCCACATGCCGCGGAGCAGCTAAGCGCGTGCGCCACAACTACTGAGCCTGAGCTCTAGAGCCCGCAAGCCACAACTACTAAGCCCACATGTCACAACTACTGAAGCCCGCGCATCTAGAGCCCGTGCTCCGCAACTAGAGAAGCCACCACAATGAGAAGCCCGCGTACCACAACGAAGAGTAGCCCCCTGCTCGCCGCAACAAGAGAAAGCCCACGTGCAGTAAATAAGACCCAACGCAGCCAAAAATAAATAAATAAATAAAGTAAATAAATTTATTTAAAAAAAGAAACTGGTTATGAAATATCTACCATATCCAGGCAAGACACAATAAGACATAACCAGAAGGCTGGTTTTAAGGAGGAAGTGGTAGGTCTTGAGAAGAGGAAATAAATTTGAGAGCTATTTAAAAGCAGGCCATGGTTACCAATTAGATATGGAGGATCACATAATGGGAGGAACTTGGAATATCAAGCAGGTTCTGGCTTCAGCTTCTGGGTAGAGGTAATCCTGTTCTCCGAAATAGACAAATTTTATGCAGGAAGGTAATATCTTTACACTAGAAATGCAGATTTCGGAGCCACAGTTTAGAGGCAGCATGTCCACAGTCATGTGCATGTATGAAGTCATGAATGTAGGAAGAGCAAGAAGCGGGATGATAACAAACTCCGTTGTTTAAGGAGCCATTTATCAATTATTGGGAGTGCTGATATGTGTATGGCTAGAGCTCTAAAGCTGAAGGGCAACAATGCATATTTGAAGTTATACACATATAAGTGAAAGTTGAACCTGTAAGTGGAATGAACTTTCTAAAAGAAAGATTAGGAATAGAGAGGTGGGTTGAAGATGGAATTAAGGAAAGTATCTACATATGCTGTATGTATAGATGAAGACCATTTTAATGAAGAAATAATAAAGAGTCTTCCAAATATGAGAAAAGATAAAAAGAACAGAACATGGCTTTTTGTTGATCTAATTATACTCTCAGACTTAGTTGCCCTTCGGGTCACATCACCCAAAAGCAAGAGAGTCAACTATAGCCAAGTGCCATAACCTTGACCTTGGAAAAGAGTAAAGATAATTGATGGGTGTGAAGAATCAAACTCCTGGTCTTCTAACCAAAAATCACTAACCAACTATAGACTCCCTTTCTAGACTCACCTCAAATCTCTAGTCTAAATACTCATTTCTTTTGATTCCTTTTGATATGCAAAGTTAAAGATTTTAATTGACATTTTCAAGAACAAGTCATTGAATCTCACTTGACGTTTTCAAATTGAACTGATATGTTAAAAATTAATCCTGTGGAAACCAGAAAAGCAGTTTTACATGTGACAGGGAGAAAAGACAGTCTCAGCTTTACTTAGACTGAGGAAAAAAAAAAACTTTTTCTATCATAAGTTTCTCCTTTTTAAGGAGAGATAATGGGTTAGAGACCATTTCCACAATTGCTTCTAATGCTATAACTGCCTAAGAAATAACATACCAAGACACTCCTGTTTGCTCTGTTAGCCATGCTTCCTTAATACACTAATCTATCAAGGGAAAATGTTTAGGGTTCTTCAATTCATAAAGAAATAAACTTCTAACTTGTTGAAGGCGAAACCAAATATATATACAAAACAATACTTACAATGCTATAGAAACACTCTTTTTTTTCTACTTTAGAGCAGAAGTACTGTATGGAGATAGTAATCAGCTGTAATTATTGCTTTTGAAAACTCAAGCTTTAAAACCCACAAAATACTTTAAAAATAAATGCAGGAAGCTTGGTAAAATACATTTTCTCAATTCAACAAAGAAAAAAAAATCAAACCAGTTAGGACACTCAAGTGTTATTTGCAGCAATCATGATAAGTCAATTTTGGCTTAAACCATGATTGTTAGAAATACTCACAAAACATATTATTTACCAGATGGCAATCTTACTCAAGCAAACACATAAAACTTATGTTTCATTATTATCAAATAAGGATGAACTTGCCAGTGGGATAACCTCCAGTAGTTAAACAAACACATCTCCACGAAATGAATGCCATCGTTTCCATCATTGGATAAGTATATGGAGTAAAGGAACTATCCTAATATTTAGCAGCACTAGCTTATATTCAAGAAACAAAGCTTACAACAGAATACACACATGCAAAATGGCCTATTCGTATCTGTACTAGGACTTGTGCTTTCACTTTCTTAGTTAAAAAGTTATTGCATTTTAGTGTTGAAAGACGGAACAGTCTGAAATTATAACCTAAGTTATAAATAAGTATTGGTTGATATTGGTATTGGTTGATATTATGAAATGTATAAAGTAATCCTAAGACTTTCTTGTTAGTGCCCCTCCTATCAAATACAATATGAGAATCTATCAGGATCTATCATCCACAGAATGTACGCTGTGAGAGTTGTATTTTATGTCATGATATCACAGACTAATGGCAGGATTCTAAAAGTCTATTTGTGATGAACACCAGATTACCACATCAGTATATGTGTGTGTATGTTAGTCTGTTTGGAAAGTGACCCTTTTTGTAACTGGAAATGTTTTTTAAGAAGATCATAGAAATTTAAAAATAGTTTCAAATTTAGTTTAGTTGTTTTTTTTTTTTTTTTTTACTGCATTTCAACAATTAAAATAGAATGAGGATAGAGAGCTTCTTTAAGAGCTTATTTATTTGTTTCCTGGCCATAGAAATACTCTCAAACAAGCTGTCACTCAGACGCTCCATTGTAAAATGAGGCAGACACTCCACGAACTTGTACAAGTATGATGAGGACTCCAAGGTGTTACAGCACAGGGATCCATGGAAATAATCAGAAACTGAGACCATGGACAGAAACATCAGGTCTGTGAGAAACAGAAAGTACAGGTCTTGTCTCCTCACCTTCTCGGGTCCTCCAAGGCCAGAACTCAGGCACTATGGAATTAAATACTATAGATTATTTATGCTCAATAAGACAATAGAAAGTCCAGATTGCCCCTCTCTAGGCTACCTCACTCACTGCGATGCCTTGTGCGGAAAATTCCTGGGTTCTGCTTTCCCCCTGAATTATTCCCTGCGACAGAAGTTGGTCAATTGTCAGCTTTCTGAATGAAACACGTTTCTTCCACATGAAAACAACAGAAGTAAAGAAACAAATTCTGGTCTTTGACAAGTTAAATGGGTATACTAAGTTAGAAAAGAATCCTGAAGACTTTCCTCATCCCCAAATGGTTCTCTAAAACTAATGGTTAAGGGCAGGGACTTCCCCCTGGATGACGCCAAGACGAAAGACACTATCTCCGCAGAAGAGGAGGCAAACACGTCACCTGGCAGAACATGCCGCCTCTGAAGCGCAGGTTGCCTTTAGATTGCAACTTCCATGAGGGTCGAGTCTCTCTCTCTACTGCATTCTGAATTGCACCAAAAACACTGAGGACTTTCAAAGAATGTTGCTTTGTGACAAACAAAATGGATCACTTACACTGTACATCAGGACCAAAAACTTCAATGCACGCAAGCAGGGTCATTTCATCACTACCAAGGAGCCAGAGAAAAGACAACGATAAAGAGAGAGAATCTTTTTGACAGATGTTCCTTTACGAGTGCTCTCCTACCTTGAACCAAAATTGGACTTGATTCCAGAAACAACAACAAAAAACGCATGTGATGCGATCTCTCCCTCTAATACTCTGATACATTTACTTGGGGTGTATTTTTCTTTATGAAGTCTATTATACTCCTTTTTTGCTGCTTAGAAAAAAATAAATGACCCAGGCAGGACACGTGGAAACTCAACCAAAGACCAATTTTTAAGTGACTGTTTTATACATATAATTGAAATGTGTATTGCTGTTAGTCTTTCTTCTTTTCCCCCAAATTAAATGTTGGTGGAAATATTTACACAACTGATAACACAATTATAGCATCTAATAAAGACTTTTATTATTCACTGGTATTATAAACATATTTCCTTTACATAATTAGCATAGCTTCATTACAAAATCATTTGGAAAACTATCTCCCATAATTCCTCCACCCTTATTACAGCCCCTTTCAATTCTTTTACTCTTCCTGCAAATGATGAACATGTTATATGAGGAAGTAGTTTTTAGCTTCCACTTACCAGCCTATCACCAGTCACAGAACCACCCTCCTCCAAGTGACAGGATTGTAGGACATTCTCTTTGAGATAAACACCAGAAGATGTGTTTTTAAATGAGCCATCTTCATATAATTGCCCAATGAGTGCAATTACTTTAATAATTCTAACAATTTTTCTCAATTGCAAAGACCTATATTCCTTATCAAAATGAAAAAAAATCATTTTATGGCTACAGAGAAAGAGAAATTGAACATCTCTCCCTATACACTTTACTCCCTCGAGGACAGAAGGGATATAGCGAACAGCGTTTCTCTCTGTTAATGTAGCTTGAAATTCCGCAATACATTGGAATAGGTTCTCTCCAGCAGACCACTGGGAAATATCATCTATATATATTTGTGCCACTAGTTCTCATATACATCCCTCAGTGCCCCTGGTTAATAATGTGATATTTCCCTAGATAAGGAAAGGCACAGAGCCATGACCCTTTTAAGCAGAAGGACAGCGTGACAATATAAGTTCCGATCTGCCATGAAGGCAGGGTACCATAGCCTTTCCTCTGTAGCAAATTCAAGCGTGTAGGTGGTTAGAGAGGCCTTAGTCAGAATCTGAGTGCTCTCTCTGAACTTTGTCAAGAGCTTCCCTGTTGGTGCCAAACTTCATTGGTGCTCAAAAAAGTCTGAGTGTGGGAAATTCTTTACTCTTTCCTCTCTCCATCCGGGAAAGGCGAACAACACATGGGAAATAGAGTTAAAGGATCCAAACTCTAATCTCACCCCTGCCACTTCACGGCAGGCCACTTTTTCTCGCCAAACCTCAACTTCCCCACCTGAGAAATGGGGACAATATTAATCCTCATTTCATGGGGTTGTGGTTGGAATCTAAGGAGACAGTGTAGCTCTAAGTGTTGTATAAACTCTTGAGGATATTGTACACTTTTATCATTGAGAATACAATTATGATTTATTAATGTTAACATACTAGGTTAGGGCTATTGTTTTCTTGGCACATTTAGAACTAGAAGAATAAGAAAATAAGTCCTATTGATTTCATAACAAGCATAGAAATATAAAGCTGAAAAACTGGACACTTGTAATTAAGCAGCTCTGTGCTCTCTTATTTTTAGAGTACAATACAATATTGTAACTCTTTACTTTTATTAACTGCCAAAATCAATCTCCAAACCCATTTTCTCAATATTCTGGAAGAAAAAGGACAGGATTTTTTTCCTTAGACACACAGATGCAATTTCATCTACATGTATGCATTTCAGAAGCATTATTTAAGCCATAGTGCGTATAATGAACAAACTGTAATCATATCTTCGTCCCAACTCAATTACAAAATGAACTCATAACTTAGAGCCCCGCAATAAATATCTATTTCCAATTTTAGGCTGATCATTAAATATGGTTCACACTAGGAATCTGTTAAATGAAAGAATGTTAAAATTCACTTACATCACTTAGAGCATATTTATTCTGATGACTATTAATCCACATAAAACAAGTGGTACATGTACAGAGACAACAGCATTTCAGGAAAATTCCATTCAACTCCCATGAATTGCTGGCTGTGTTCCCTTTAGTTTTGCACCTCTCTCTCTTTCTCTCTCCCCCCATGTGTGCCCTTACCCTTTCCGCACCAGTACTCCTTCTTTTCCTCACGGACATTGGTGTTCATTTCCTTTCATCATCCTCCTACCTATCAAATTTTACTCTCTGGGAAAGAAGTGGAATAAATTATTCACATATAGATATGCTCAGTGATAAGGTTCCAAAAATTAGAAGTCCCAGGGGTAACTGAATTTTAATAGGCAATGTTTGTCAACCTAGTAAAATTTTCCTTTACCTACAAACCCCTGAAAAAAATGTACCTGTTTTGAGATATTAGGAGCTCTGTTATTTTAAACAAACAAGTCATTTTTTGGAACTCTACTTCTTTATCTGTGAAATAACAAGACTGAATGATATAGAGTTTCTAACATTCAACCATCTTTTTTTTTTTTTATTTCTTTTTTTATTTTTTTTTAATGCTATTCTTGTCTGCTTACATTCTTTTTATGTATGTATGTATGTATGGCTGTGTTAGGTCTTCGTTTCTGTGCGAGGGCTTTCTCCAGTTGTGGCAAGCAGGGGCCACTCTTCATCGCGGTGCGCGGGCCTCTCACTATCACGGCCTCTCTTGTTGCGGAGCACAGGCTCCAGACGCGCAGGCTCAGTAGTTGTGGCTCACGGGCCTAGTTGCTCCGCGGCATGTGGGATCTTCCCAGACCAGGGCTCAAACCCGCGTCCCCTGCATTGGCAGGCAGATTCTCAACCACTGCGCCACCAGGGAAGCCCAACCATCTTTTAAATCTAAAAAAATGGTAACTTTATATGGTTTAACTCAATAGCTTAAAGGTTATAAACATAAATACTTTGATAGGCTAGTTCGTTTAGCATAAATGTGTCATGTAGGTAGTTGTGAGAAAACCAGGGAGTACTGGGGTATATAGGAACCTGAGAATACATGCCTCTTTGGAAGAGATTCAGACTAAAAACAAACAGCCAAACAAACAAGCAAAGATCACTATGTCAGTCAAACTAAACGGTGCTGACGTGAGGGCTGGTGGAGCACCAGTTGGTGAAGGCAAAACTAGATGACTACAGAGAGTCCCTCCAGCTCCAGCTTTCTGTGAGCCCTGAAGTCCATCGGGCTAGGGAAGACGAGTTCTTAAAAAATATTAACTTCACTCTTCTGCCACCATCGAGACATTGTTGAGGAGCTATGGTATAAGGTAATAGCGTCAACAAGCAACATTCTGCTTTCGCCCCTGCAAAGACAAGGCCTGGGACAAGAGCTACCATGTTAAAGAAACTAGAAAGCAAGAAAAGCACAAGTCAGTATGAATGAAAGGAAAGTGAATAAACTGCCGAATTTTCCCCATGACAAATACAGAGGTTGTGGAACTCTGCTTTAACTTCTCCATTCCAGAAAAGAATACACTTCTCATCATCGGCTATGAAAAAATAAATGGGGCAACTCTGAAATGTACTATCATTTATAGATAACAAGTTAGTCTGAATTTTAAAAATAGGCCGAAAAGTAACCAAAGGTTTCTTCCACTCTTTAAAAAGTGTCTTTACGGATCTCATATATATCGTCTAAGAAGAGCTCCACTTCCCCATTCTTAGCATTTGCTGGGCAATAAACAGAAAATCCAAGCCACATAAGAATGCAAATGCCACCATGCAAGTTTGGTTAGGTTAAATGCATACTCATAATGGGTTATAGGTCTAAAAAATCAATTTTACCCGCGCTTGAGTCAATTGTGGAAGTCTTAATATTGACCACGTTTACTCAACTGTCTGCCACATATATCTTATGGCTATTTATAAATGATATGTACCCTGTCTTTAAAAAACAAAAAGTAATTTAAAAAAATCTTTTGCTTTTCTCTTTTCCTTAATGGGAAAATGTCACCAGATCAAAATGTCTATAAATATAGTATGTAGATGTTTATGAGAACATTTACTGACTGCAGATAGAGGAACTACCATAAGCAATACAGAGGAATCTTAAAGGTGTACCTCTTACAATAAAAAGGTAATATACTTCAAAGTTTTACACAAGAAAAGAAAAACACATTTCTTCTTCTTTTGTCTCCTGCTTGCCTAAGACTTTGCATATGAACAGATCTAGGATCTGATTCCATTTCAAAACCTATATAACTCTGGTAATTTTACTTCTAAGGACTTTTGAGCATTAGAGTTATACAATGCTAATAAAGTGTGGTAAATTTTGAACATGTTTTTGCTAATGAAATCGACAAAGAAGGCGCTATTAAGATGCATGGTAAAATTTTAAAAGACTAGAAGTTTCTGATTCCTTGGTTACATTTTTAAGTACTACAGGACATCAAATTCCCAAACAAAATATATTTGTTTGGTTCATCTTGCTTTTAAGCAAAAGTGGTTATAAAATATGGATGTCTAGAATCTATACACATTCTGCAGAAATCACTGCAATCTGGTTGAAAGCATTCCTGGAAGATTTATAATAAAATTTATGAGAGTGACTCATTGCTGTCTCACAGTATCAAGCCTCATGTCTTATGAAGGAAAGCATATACCTACTCATAAAGAAATAACAGTACTTTACAAAATAGCTCTTTTCGTAAGCAATACAGTGATTGATCCAATCAGATGTGTGATTATCAATATGTAATATCTTTGACTTAACTAACTAAAAATGATTGCAGAACCTCAGTGGTTTCCACTCAGTATAAACCCCTTGGATCTTCTCACTACTATCTCAAACATGGAATAGCTTTACCATGGGTTACTAGCTAATCATCCCACACTCAAAATATACAATATCTAAAATGAGAAGGATAATGTTGAAATTGTCATAGATTTGGAAAATCTCAGGGTAGGAAAATGTATAAGCCAGGTGAAAACCCCAGTGCTTACAGAGAACAGAGAAGGGACGAGATTGTGAGACGTGAACTGTGTTGGTCTGAGACAACAGGAGATCCCATGCCCCATCTCAAGGGACAAGAGCCACTTTTCTCTGCCAGGCTCGTCATTTATAAAGGTTAGTATCCCATGGCCAGATCTTCTAAGTTTTTCAAGAAAAGCTGGAAATCTGGATCTTGTGAATTCTCCCAACTTATAAGTGTTGGCAACTAGTTCAAAAATTATAAAACCTAAAAGGAACAGACATAACCTATCTGGAGATCATGGCCTATCTCTAGGTCACAGGTTAACAAGCTACGGATAGAGACTTAGTCCAGGCTTTCTGACTTGCATCTCTTATTACTACATTCCCGCCAAGCTGCTCTTGCCTGGGTTCAAACACTTCTCACTATGATGAATGCAGCTCTCCTCAAGTAATAGTCCATGTTTTGGAGAGCTCTTCCTTATTTTGAGTCAAAATTTGTCATCATTTTTCTAGAGTCACCCCTCAGCATCACAGAAACCTTCTTCAACATGAAAAGCTTTCAAATACTTGAAGACATAAGATATATATTTGGATGAATGATTAAACATTTCAAAAAAAATACACATATATATATATACATATATATATATACACACATATATATGATTCTCACAATTTAGGGATATCTTTTTAGACATAAGTCCAATCCTTCGTCACATGAGTTAAAAATTAAAAACAGAACTAGCATAGGTCAGGTGATGGAAAATATGAAGCATATTGTCAAGGGAGATTTTGCCAGTGGCTGGGAAAAACAGAGAGGAAGAGAAGGACCTCATCGGAGGCTGATGCAATACTCCATGCCTTTCCAATCCTGTACCATGATGAGCTCATTCCTTTACTCAGGTCAGTGCATCAGTGCTTGTGGACGATGGCCCTGTCCATTTCCTCACATTTATAATTCTGAAATGCTACATCCCACTCCTTTATCCTCAATCAATTCCTCTCATATGTACATCCAATTCAAAATTCCACTTCTGGGTTTCAATCCTCCGTGGACCCACAGCAGTCTACTCCACATCCTGTCTCTCTTGCTAATCTCTTCAAACCACCTTCCTCTCCTGCTCCTTCCACAGAAATTTGTTCCCTTCCTTTCTTACCTTTTGAACAGTTTTCCAATAAGTCTCCATTTATCACCATTTCTCAGTTGCCCATCCCCCAAATATTGTTCCACACAAAAGATTTCCAGTGATAATTATTGGAGATGTTTTAGAAAATAGTTGTATAATACTATTCATTTGCCACCTGTAGTTAGCTGTTGAAAAATCCACATCGGAAATGAATAGCATTGTGCTTTTTTTTCCCTCAGACATGTGAAAATGTGATTTTGTGACAGTTTTGTTAGGGGTGAGAATTTTGCCTTCTTTTCCCCTTCATGAAATGGTCTCTGGTGTCAACATTGCCTATGAAGTGAGTAAAGGCCCTTGAGTTACAGCAGCCATATCAATTCTTTTTTAATCAAGGAAAGAAGGATAAGATGAAATCTCCCTCAGGTGCTAAAAAGATAGTAGTTTATTTAAAGAAAGTATTTATACTCTTCGCTAATTACTTAGGTGTGCTCACACTGATACCAGCACAGAACTTTATACCCTTCAACCATCTTCAATATATCATTAAATTAAATTCATAAAGAAATGTGGGTTTAAATCAGAAACATGCTTCAGCAATCAGGACTATAATATCTTTCGACTTTCTCGCATTTTTTTAACAGAAGAAAAGAAAACTAATAGAGTTCTCCTGAGAGGCAAAGAACATTTATCAACTGGGCATATACTATCAGCATAAATATAGCATGACTGCCCTCCTCTGACTGGAGTTTTGAAGCAGAGAAAGTATCCCATTATCCCATCTATTTTACTCAGTAAAAAAGAATTTGATTAACAGAAAAATACAGACTGACCAATATAGAGAAAGAACTTTAAACTATCCTTCTCAGATTTAGTAATGGACTATTTCTTGCCCAGATTCTTTTCTGAATTTTCTACATCCCCAAGGAAATCTCTATTTTCTCCTTCTTTCTTTCAGTGAATATTTACTGAGTGCCTTCTACGGGTAAAGAACTATAGTAGGGCATGGAGGTAAAAGCAGAGCACAATAGAGATAGGACCTCTATCTTGATGGGATATTATATGACTATCTCCCCAGTTCACTATTTAGTTACACTTTGTGACGAGTGTTGGATAAAGGAGGATGGTAGAGTATAATAAGGGCATATAGCAGAAGGACCTGGAAGGTTGGCAAATGCTTTCTTTAGGAAATGAAAAGGCAGAAATTAATTATTAAGCATGTGGAGCCAGATGGGGATTTCCAGGGTAAGGGAACAGAACATGAGAAGGCTCTGGGTCAGGAAGGACCATGGGCACTGAAGGGTCTGGGATTCAGAGAGTGAGCAGGAGAGAGGTTCAAGCTCTGTCATTCAGGATTTGAGACTGTGTTAAGGATTTTTGATATTTTGCTTTAGAGCAGTGGGAAGTTAATTAGAAAAAACAAATGGAAAATAGTTTGGAAGAGGTATGTGGGAATATCAATTAAGAGGCCATGTGGTCAAGGGGAAGAGATCATGGTAGCTTCATCTAGAACAATGAGACTGTCAGAGGAGAGAAGTGGAGAGCCAAAAGAAATTTAGGAGGTAAGACCACCAGGAAGCGGTGAACACTTGGAGATGGGAGGTGAGAGACAGAATGCAAGGCTGCCCTAGGGAAAAGTAGAAGATTCTGTTTGGGGTGGGAGGGATGATGAGTCCAGCTTTCGAGAAATAAACTTCGCCTGTGAAATTGGAGGGGGGTTGGGGTGAGGGTGTCCCATATGAGTCTGAAGGGGCTTCCACGCTAGGGAAATACAATTACAAGTCATCACTGTAGTCATTCTATAATGCAGACCGTACTTAAAGCCAGGGGCATAAGTAACATTTCCTGGGGGAAGAAACATAGCCTGCGAAGAGAAGAGGGATAGGACAAAGCTTTGAAACTCAAACATCTAAAGATTAGGGGAAAAAGAGTGAGTTGATAAAAGCAATTGAATAGAAGTATCCAGACTCATAGAAAAAAAAATCCAGAAAATGTCGTGTCATAAACCAAGGGAAGAATATGTTGTTCATTTAGGAGAGAGGAATACAATGTCAGAAGAGGCTGAGGGGTCACAAAAAATGAAGACCAAGAATTCATGTAGGTTATTGTCAGCCCTTCTGAGAGCTGAATTGATTCAATGATGAAACTCAGGTAGAGTGGGTTGAAGGGTAAGGAAATAAAGACAATGTCAAAAAACTTTTAGAGAGATGAGTAACTAAACTTCACCTAATATTCTGGCCATGTCTGGGAGTGTCCTAAGCTCTGAATCCTCAGGGAGAAACAAAACTACCATTTCACACACTGTCATAGCCACCTAGTCTCCCAATCTCTGTCTCCCCCTCCATCCTCCATCACCTCTCCCACTCTGAAGAAATTCCTATTCCAATCTTGCCTTCCAACTTCGTGCCCACTCACTTTTCTCGCCTACACTTTACTCCTTAGACTCTGAGCGTCTGAGTGAGAGTAGACTCCGTTGGCAATTTCATAGGCAGGGGACACCTTTATAATGTGACTGTTCAGATGTATTCTGCAGACACATTTAACTCATGAGCCTCACAGTTCAAACGACTGATGGCTGATAATTTCTTAAGAAAAGGTGGAAGGACTTGATTTTTTAATGTAATAGGGAGTTAAAGAAAAAATGTCACCGTTCACTTGTGCTACCTCAACCATAACTGTACTGCATTGAAATTGTCCTTATCTATTCAATAACTAACTGTATCTTGTCATGTAAAGGCTCTGACATGACAATTAACATCTCTGTTATTCTGCAAGTAAAATTAAATCGCTCACTAGTAAAATAGAATAAAGACAACCAGAAAAGGCAGATATGTCACCTATCTTTTTACCCCCATTCTATCCCCGTGTGCCTTTTTCCTCTATAACTTACAGAGAGAGTGGGGGGAAAGACTTTAGACATTTGTCCCATGATGTAATAGAGGATTCGCCCACCAAAGCAAATTCAGACCTATCAAGTTACCCAGCTTATTGGAAGGAGACAAGTGTAGGCAAAATGTTACACACGGAGCCCAACACAGTTCACCTTTCCAAAAGCCCCTCCTGTGTCCTTCCCAGTATGTCTTCAAGGATTAAGTAAAGTGTATTCAGGACCTACCTGTGCCAGGCACTATAATAGGTGTATTATGTACATTCCCTCCATGGGTGATCGGTTGGTATATCTGTTCCCGTTTTTCAGATATGGCTAAACTAAAGAAGTTAAACAATTTGCCCAAGGTCAGCCAACCATTAAACAGATAATGGCTAAATGTCTCCAAAAGTGACAGTCTTTCTACCCCACCATGCTGCCTTCCGAAGTGAAAGTTATTTTCAAACTGAAGAACTAAATCAATGTGAATTGTTAAATTATATATACATATATATATATACTCTAGGATATATATATCCTAGTGTGTATATATACACATTAGTGTATAGTGTGTATATGCATATATATATACACACACACACACACTAGAATCCATGGGTGGGCTGTATAGTGTCAGGTTTAGGAGATTGGACCCTGGAACCATATTCCTTGGGTCCAAATCCCAGCTTTATTTCTTACTAGCTGTGTGACTGTGTGACCTTGACATTGAGTGAGTTACTCAACTTCTTTGTACCTCAATTTCTTCATCTGTTAAATGGGGATACCAATGTTCCAAACTCACAGAGCTTGTGAGGATTTTATATATATCTTTAAATACAGCAAATTAATAGTAAATACCATAAAAGTATTTGCTAATATCACCATATTATGAACCCAAATTAGTGGTCAGTACTTCTAACTCCAATGGTCATAGGTTAAGATTCCTAGAAAGGTCCATTAGATTTGCAGAAAGAAAACAAAAACAAAACTTTCCATTCTATGCAGGTAAAATAACCATGTAGGCCAGAAACCTGCAACTCCAGCTGTGCATCCAAATCACTTCCAAAGCTGGGAATGTTGGCCCTAATTCTAAGTATCTGATTGAGTTGGTGTGAAGCAGGGCTTTGAAAGGTGGATTTTAGCACTCTCCACATGCTGTACCACCATGGCTGAGAACTACCAATATAACATTGAAAAATATCCACTTTCATTGTAATCAGGAAAAAATCAGATTAAAATAGCATGCTTCCTTTCTTTTTTAAAAAAATCAAGAATGTGATCCACTAAAATGTTAACAGCATTTACCTTAGGGTGGTAGAAGCATGGGCAATGTTTACCTTCTATTTTATTTTTTATGAAGTTTTAAAAATTTTACCATTCATTTATATATTCATTCCACATATCTGTTTTGGTACCACAAGCTTGGCACATTTTAGGCACTGAAGACGTGACCCAGAACAAAACAGTCTCTGCACTTGTGGGCTTACAATGTTGGGACGGGGGAACAGATTAAATAAAGAAAAATAGAATATAAGGTCAGCCTGTGGTATATGCAATGAAGGAACAGAGAAAGATGATTGAGAGTAACTCCTGGGCTATGATATTTAGGATGGCCAAAGAAGATCTCTCAGAGAGGTGATATTTGAGCAGGGACCTGAATGAGACTAAGGCCCCAGCCATGAGCATCACAGGGAGAAGAGAATGAATATTCCAAGGCCCTGAGTGTTGTAAACATACATTTCTTTTATAATCAGATTAAAAAACATAAGGTTATTTCATTTTGGTGAAAAAGGAAAAAAATTTTCAAGACCCTAGAATGTTCCCAAGCCCTGGATGGACCTCCATCATCAAACTGACCTCCCTGACACTCTGAGTATCAACTATGAAATAAGGGGGTGGCCCTGAACGTCCACCCTTGGTTTTACAGCACTAGTTTCAAAAGCAAATTATACAAGGGAGTGAAGGGTGGTTTCCTTCACTCACCAACATCTAAGAGGAAAACGTGAGTCAGCACCATTACCTTTCCACGTCAAGGAATAGCTGCTGGATGCTTGCACGGTGCCCAGCAACTGAGGGTTGTGGGGCGTGTAAGAGAAGCATGAAACATATTGCTGGCTATTGTTTAAGCAATCCCAACAAAAATGCTACATGTCTGGAATTAGACATGTAGAGACTCTGCAAAACTGAGTGCAGTTCAGGTCTAAACTGCTACATGTGCAGATGACCGTGAGAGAAAGGGTACTCAGACAGTGGGCTCCAGAGGCCATGAACTGTGAGGGACACTAAGGAGTAAGGACAGTCATTGACCGACCCCTCTAGCCCCCTTTTGCCTAAACACATTGTTTTTATTTAGTCCAGGAGAAGCAATAAAAGTGTCATGGTCATGAAAAGCCCAACAAGGACAAGCATCAGGCATTTTCCGTTGCTAGGAATAGAGACCCTCTCAAGGTCATGAAAGGAGACTGATGTCATGGACATCAGGAATCCAAGGACAGGAAACACAGCAGAGCTGAACCTCGACTTGAAAACCAGGATGCAGTCACAAAGACCACTCCTTCAAACCTTTAGGGCCTGTAGGGTTTCATCTTTACTTCTCAGCTCATTTGACCTAGCCCCTTGGCTCAGCTGTTTCCTCAGCCCTTTATGACTTCAGTGTGGGTGTGATATTAGGAAAGCAGTCCCAGCACGAATTCTATACAACCCTGACCTTTCCTCTCAAGAGTACATCATAGATGGCAAATTCTCTCTGTTCCTGCTTCAATTCTCTAAGAGAAAAAGTATGATTGACTTGGCCAGGCCTTGTTCTAGACCACTAAGCTGCCCAGGGTCAGGAGGCCGCCTGTGTTCTAGTCAGCTGTGACAGAGGGTAGGCCCTTAGTAGGGGTACATGGGCGTGGCAGTCAAAGAATCCTGCCTAGTTCTGATTAAAACAGGACCACAGCTTTTAGAATGTGTGAAAAGATCCGCTGGGCCCACCAGGTATTTCTAAGAAAGATTAAGAAGGTCATAGTTTATGCTGTCAGTCACCATCTGCTCTGGTCTAAAGGGGTACAGATTTGCTGGTAAAGGATTTTGAGGGACAGATTTTAGGGATTCAGGGGACTTGCATGGAGAAGTTAAAGAAACAATCTCAGAGTACTAAAAAGTTCCCTTACCAGAGTTTGAACCAAATTTCCTCTATCCAGATGGCTTCCAAGGCCAAGAGGGAGGGAAGTCCTGCTGGCTTTTTATGTTGGTCTTGACTGTTGTTAATGATCCCCAGCTGTAAGGCTCCCACATCTCTTTAACCTCTCTCTGGTTAGCCTCACAACTCTGCATCTCTTGCAGGGAAAATGGAACACTAAACATAGCACCCATTTCCCCAGCAGAGCATGTACTGCACAACACAGGAGGTCAGCCCCCAAATGGACCCCAAGTACTGCTCAGTTAGCATTGCCAGGACCTTTCATTCATCCTAGAAGAAGCCAGCCTCAGCATTCTCATTCCTGGAGGCAGTGTGGAGCCATGCCAACTGCCAGCAGGAGAGCGGGGGCGTGCAGTCACCTGAGGCCCATGCAGAGAGCGTTCTCTTTTGGATGAATAGGAATCACTGCCAGGCAAGAGCAAAACTTTCAGGGATGAGCTATGCATTAGGGATTCTGCTTCTGAAATGGGACCCTTGGTCACATAAATTTTCTGCACAGGAGTGTGCAGCTAAAGTAGCAATGTATTCTCTTATTCACTCATAAAAAAAACCTTTTCCTGAGTTGGCTATGGACTGCCAACACTGTAGAGGCAGTGAACACAGAGCTGAAACAAGTCACTGTGTGAAGGAGTTCAGAGTCTGGTCAGGGACACACAGTTTGCCTTCACTGCACTGAGTGGAAGGTATGCATAGGTGTGAGGGTAACATGGAAGAGGAACACTTTGCTCAGGCTGGGGGCAGCTCTCTGGGAAGGCTTCCTGGAGGGGGTGACATCTAAAATGCATTTTGAAAGATAAGTAGGATCCAACCAGATTATATATGCATGAACAATCAAAGGAATAAAGGAAAGGAGAGAGGAGACTTCCAGGCAGAGGGAGCATATATGCAAAGATGAGAGGCATGAGAGAATGTGGTACAGGAGAAGAACTGTGAACCTTTCTTAGGGCACATATGACGACCTGAGAAGGATGGGTCAAGAACTGTGGCGAGGCACCACGATGTATGCCATACGAGGGAGCAACGCTTTATCCTGGTGTGAAATCCACTTCCAAGAACCTGTTTCTGACTGTTCAAATAAGTGCTGGTCAATGACCTCTCTGACTACCCCCATCCCAGACTGTTTATTGAGACTTATAGGCTAGTTAATTATTAAGTGCTTTATTCTGTTTTGTTTTGTTTTTAACTGTTTCCCGTGTAAGTTGGTTCTGCCGAACCATAACAACAAATCCAGGAGAGAAGGGAACCCTTTGCTCTCATCCCCAAAATAGTAGGCAATGGACAAATAGTTGTTGAAATGAATTGAAAATGTCCTTGAGAGGAGACGGCTGCCTCAGTAGCAATGACCAGCAGAAGCTTTAAACTTCTTTATTGAAAACACTTCCTTCATCCTCCCCAACACGTACACACTTTATAACACATCCACTAAATCTGCACAGTAGCATTCCAATCGTCTATCTGAGGGTCTTAAGCCCGGTCCAAATGAAATGCCCCCAAGTCCAGGTGAATCTTTTACTCTAGGATTTTAAAAATGGACCCAATAAAGAAAATTTTATTTGCAGGCATGGAATCAAGTTTCCTTTGTTCTTTCATCTTATTCTGGGCCAGAGGGAGCAGGATCCTCCTGGTGCCTTTATTAGAGTTCTCAAGAGGAAGAGAAGGAGGGATTTGAATCTTAACTCTGAAGACCCCAGTCAAGAGGGAGCAGCCCTGGTGGCATCCAGGCCATTGGAAAAGGAGGCCAGCTTGCAAGCAGGCAGTGATGTTTCATTCCACCCCATGCGACAATGGGTCTGTACCTCTTGCCAAACCACCACCCACCTGGCCTTGCTCTTCTCTTCTCCCAGCCCGACACCTTGGTTCTTCTTCCCCTAATTTCCTACTTCCTGATACTTCTCCAGTATTCTATTTAACAAGGTTCTTCTGTCCATCTTTTGTTAGAGACATAAATATACCTTTAAGTGCAAACAATAGAAAAAACAGTATATCTCTGATTGTAGGTACAGGGATGGTTATGTAACTAATATATCTTACTTTGGGCAGTGCTTGTGTCCCGATTCTTGTTTTTTTAGTTAAGCCCTCTATAAAAAGGAGAATGGATTTTGTGTCTATCTGATTCCAATGCCCTTTTTCTTCCCTATTTATCACAAAGAAATTTCAAAAGAAAGGTCATAAAATTCATGTAAAAGTTGTGGTGAGGCTGCTCTATATTTCTAGCATATCTAGCATTTATACCAAAAGGCAGAAGCAACTAAAACAGGAAAGGTAACTAACCTGTTTCAGGAACTTCATACATGCTAGCACTTTACACATATGCTAATTCACTTACTTCTAACATCTCTAGGACGAAGGTCTTTCAATAACCAGGATAAATATGAGGACACTGATATCAATTCAGTAAGTGACATTCCAGATTGACACCCAGACCTGTCTGACTTCCAAAGTCTGCTCCTTTTCCTGTACCACACAGCAAATAAAAGGCAGATCCCACCCCCATATAAACATTTACCTCCTCTCGGAAAACACTGATTACACACGTATGGTACCCACCACTATTTTAGAGGCCACAGATACAAAGTGGGGAAGACAAGAAAGGAAGAGGGAAAAGTCCCCATTTCCAGGCCTCAGGAAACAGACCATTTGTATACAAAAGCCAGAGCATATAAAGTAAAATAGGAGTACTATTTCAAGTCACACATCAGCCCTGCCAAATGGACAGTTATGAAAATTCTGTCCAGAGAGTTGCTGAGATTTTCCTCAAATGCCAAAAGTCAGTCTGTTACAAAATCACACCCCTGAGACAGATCTACAATCCCTCCCTGACTCCATGTCATGTTTCCTCAGTTTACTTCCAGTCAAAATGCATACTTTTTCCCCACTGCTCCCAGGGCTGGGGGTCAGCCCAGCTAATGAACATCAAGCTGTCTTTTTTCCCTGCCATCAACAATGGACAGATAACAAAATACAGGTTCTGATCCTGGCATGTTTATTGTTGGTGATGATGTATAAACTGATGGCCGACAGCTTCATTTTCTCTAAGCTGGGAAGGCCCTGCTGGGAGAATTGAGGAAGAAAACAACTTTTGATTTTGACTAGGAGTAAAACAGTTGGATAAACATGACATGACATGGGTGTCAGAGTGCATAATGTAACTGTGTGAGCCCAGATGGGACTAGAGAACACACAGGCAGGGATAGAATGCATGGAACAGAGATTCAGGCGTGGATTTATAACCCTCTGTATTCTTACGAGATTGTGCAATATTAGAATGGAGTTTTGACTGAAAGGCAAAAGTGGGAAAGGCCTTGAAAATGAACAGTCTTTCAAACATTACTATGCTTTGATAAAATAAAGCGAGATAAAAACTAAAAATTACTAAGTAATTTTGGCTCTAAGGGTGTAAGCCAAGGACATGTAGCACTCAGGGTCATGATGGAAGATGTGGAGTTGAAAGAAGAAACTGGGCTAGTGCGTGTTTTTGAGACAGTGACAGCTGAATTAGAACATTAGGTGAAGTGCAAATGGACACTAGATTAAGGCTTTCACTGTAGTTCTGCCAGAACACGTGGGTGAGTTACTTCAACTGTTCTAGGCTTGAGTTTCCTTTACATGTAAATGGTCCTTCCTCACACTTAGCTCAGATGGCTCATCCCAGGTAAGCAAACCAGTGTCAGCCTTAGTTCTTGCTATTGGAGGAGTTGGGTTCCACCTTCTTCATTTATTATAAAGTAATTTCTGATCAAGTTTGGAGTGTAGAGTAATGTACTAGATAGCACAGGCTATAGCCAAAATTTTCTTCCCACCACAGTTCCTTAGAGCAGTGTTTTTATTTAGCCTTTTATAGATTGCAAACAACTTTGATATCCTGATCAAAGAAAGGGAACTTATTCCAGGGGAAAAAAAAAATGCTCATATGTACAAAATGCCAGATATAATCAGGAAGTCCAAGGATTCCTGGAAACTAAGGGAATATATGACCTAGAAGCAGTAAAAATTCACTGAGTTTCATGGGTACCATCAGCTAATAGCTTCCTCTTAGCCCCATATACCTGTTACTGAATTTATTTCCATATTCTACATTACTACTACTTAGAACAGGATTCCATGGCTTTGGCTGTTGTTTTGCAACCTCTAATAAACATAGTGAATAAGAAAGGCTCCTTTCCTCCTCCCATTTTGGAGTTCTTGTGTTTCTGCTGGCTACAGCCTTTATACTCCATGAGGGAAATAAACACATTAGGAGAGGTTTCAAATATTCTCAAACCCACAGTGACTATTTTCCTGTGTTTGTTCACTCTCTGGCCTTCACCAGTCCTTGTTCTTCAATCTCTGACCAGACATCCTGGTCCCATCTGCCTTCATCTAAGGTCTACCCACCTTAATCAATACCCATCTCACCCCATCTCTGTCGTGCAGTGGTTCCAAACCATTGGCCAGCAGCATCAGTGAAGATAGAGAAGAAAGAAGAGGGCTGCAGCACCTCGGCATGAGAGCGAGGCTCTCCCTCAGGAATGTGAAGCTGTGGCCAGTGAAATAGTTTGAGACCAATTAAATCAATGTTGCTTTGGCTCCAAGGCAGCATTTATTGCTGGAAGAAACTGTCAGCTTAATTTGTGGATGAAGTCAGCTGGCTCAGAGCCAGAAATACTAGCTCCCCAAGTGGAGGGTCAATACGGAAAGAGGTGAAATTAATCCCCTTTGCTGGGTGGTTTTCCTGCAGTTGTGGATCAGGGTTCAGGATGTGCTGAAGCCTTTCATTTAGGGATGAAGTGCGACCCTCAAGGCTGGTTAGATCAATAATGAGGCTGAGTACCTGTTAATGGAAAGAAGAAGGACACATGCTACAGTAGACAGTTTTCTAACTGGAATCTGAACAACCCTGGACTCCTCAGTATGTTCAACTCAGGGACAGGCACAGACCATCTTCAGCCATACACTTCCATGAGTTGTTTTTCGGACCTTGCTCTTCAAAGGGTGGCTTTGTTAGAAACTGAGAATCTTGAGCCCAGTCCCAGATCTACTGAGTCAGAATCTGCATTTTGAAAGAAATATCAGATAATTCACGTGCACGTTGAAAGCTAAGAAGCACTTTACAGAACCCAAAGAAGATAAGACTGTGTTTTCAGAGAGCTCTCTAGCAACCCAGACTAAGTCATTTTCTCGTTTGACGGATGAAAACAAATGTAATTAGTTTGTTTCAGTGGTGAGAATATGGCTTTTCAATGATGAGAACAGAGCCAGAAAAAATGTGACACCTGGATGTTTCATCTAAGCACTGGATGCATGGGTGCAGGTAGTTGTCTCAGCTGCACAGAGAAGGCAAGTGGGTTCCTAGCTGCAAGCAGAAGAAGAATAAAACAGTAGCAGATCTCTCCGAAAGTGAAGCTTGTTGGGAGGTTGGGATTCAATTACTTCAATTATTTTCATCCCACTTTAGGCCTTCAGAAAACTCTCCTCTAATTAGTGTCTGTGCAGGGTTTCTAGGTATGATCAACGGTGATGGAGCTGTGTGATCGAGGACCCTGCTCTCCATTCATCACAAGGCCCATAGATTATAGCAGATCTAATAGACAGTCAGACATGATATGTTGTCCATGGAACTGTCACTTGTGATAGATGAATTACATAAGTCTCGATGTTTTAGGGACTCTGGTGAAGTGTCAGATCAAACAAAGCCATCAAAAACTTAGAGAAAGGGGCAAAAAGAAATATATTAAGAACTGCCCAGCACTGATACAATTCTGATATATGAAGCAAAACAATCCCAATTGTCAAGTTACTACACTTATACTAGGAAAATACTGTAAAATATGGGTTCCAATTACAAAAATTCTTCTGAAATGTCTTGGAAGTCTTTACTCTCCTCATAATAACAGGTATAAGAATCAATGAAAATTTCAATCATCTCCCTAGTAGTTTAGAATGTTTCTCCAAGTCCTTTCATTGTTCATAGCCTTGCAGTTATGTGAGCATCTCTAAATTAATTCATATTCAGTTGTTCAACAAGACAACTATTTATACTTACAAGCCAAACGTCCATGGGCAGAAACAAACAAAGGGCAAAAAAAAAACAATTCCTCAGACTCTGGTTTTTAACGCCACAGATAATCTTAGGGAAAGCAACATAAGGAAAATGATAGACATCACTATAACAAGTGTAAACCTCAAATAAGAGAAAAACATCAGGCTGAACACAGCACCAGACTCACAACTGGACACTATCGAAAAAACAGTTGGTCAAATGCCAACTACTCAAACGACCCAAGGTTTTCATACTCTGCACTTATTTGGAGGGTCAACAGTCTCTCACGCAGACCTGCCCAGAGCACTGTGTACGTGAGCAGAAACACAAAGGCAGAGCTGCTTTCCTAGTGCTCTTTCACTATATGTGTTTTAAGGCCTAAACACTTTGTAATTCACTTATTATTTTATGTATTTGTGATGCACCAGAATGTTAAGGTCGATATAAATACATTAGGGGCCTTCCCGGGTCCTGGTGGATGAGAGGAGGAGCTAGCCTGCTCAGATCTGTGCAGAGGGTTCCAGACTTGGGGTAACAAGCACGTGGGGATTGGAAGGAGTGAGCTCAGGGGGTGGGCAGGCCCAGATGATGAAGAGCGTGTTGGCCATGGAAGCGAGTTTGAATTTTATTCTGGGTGGAATGGGGAGACTTTGGAGGGTTTTTGTTGTTGTTGTTGTTGTTTGTTTGTTTAATGAGGAGAGAAATGGTTATATTAAAAATGTTCACTCTAAAAAAAAATAAAAATAATAAATAAGTACATTAGGGGCCAATTATCTCTACGATGAGGCCACAGCTAGAGTTCTTCCTTAAGTTTCATGTATACCAGAGGTTCCCTTTTACTATTTTAATCCTTAAATTTTTATTCTTCAACTGCTTTATACCAGTGAATCCATGACGAACTTTTGCCCTAATGAAGGTCTGTTTTGAAGTCCTACTCATCTCTCATCTGCTTGCTGATACACATATAGGAAATCCTTTCATGTCAAAATTAGAATATGGTTTAAAAAACAAAGTGGTAGCCAACGTTTGTGTAAGTATTTAACACAGCCCTCACCCGAGGTCTTAAGAAAGTCTTAAAATAGACACATGGAGACATAATGACGTGTTTGTCGCCAGTCTTCCAGCTCTCAAAGATTCCAATGATGAGCAGCATCCTTTTTCCTTGAAGCAAACTGAATAGAATGTACAAAAAAAGGCAGAATATGTTCCCGATGCTTGACTAAGTATAAACACGTGCTGTAATAAGATATGACCCTAATAATAATGTCTCCAATGGATCCTGCTTCACTCAATATTAAGGTATTCATTAAGTTTGAAGAATCAATAAGAAGCACTTGAATACCCCTTTTCCAATGGAGTATCCAGGAAATAGGTACAGGAATCCAATGGGCTACAATCACTTTTAATACTGAAGCCCAGTAGTAAGAAAAGACACTATGGAGACCACAGGAACACTGGGAATAAAGAACTTATGAAACATACAAATCCAATACTAGCATTTACCCACTCTCTTGCTATTCTTACTGAGGAAGGTCACAGGAAAACCTGGCCTTTTCCAAGCTTATCAAAAGCTCCTCATTAAGGACGGATGCTAACACAGACACTGGGTTACCACTCATTGCAAAATACATTGAATTAATCCTTTAGTTAGGATTCCAGATTTCTATTCATATCAACTAGGCATGGAAATTTCGCCTTCCTACCCTGTATGGGTGGTAGCTTAACTAAAATATGATAATGTATGAACTACCAGAAAAAACTTTAGGAAATTTTCATGTGTCCATAAGTCAGAAGATTAGAAGAAAAAGAAATAATGTGAAATTTGGACCCTCTAGCTACCACATCAGAGTTGCTGGTGGTGACCTTTCAGGATAAGATGGCAAGTCATCAGCTGATGCTCCTCAAATCCAGAGCAAGGAATTCCAGAATAATTTTACTACATCTTTCTTCTACAGAGGCCATCAATCCTAAACTACTTCATCAGCTTCTACAACAACATATTCTATAGCTCTGGAATCACTAGACACTTTCTGAATTCTTAGTGATTTATTCTACAAACATTTGTTGATTGTCTATAATGGGTTAGACACCGTTCTAAGAGCTGAGATCGATGTAAGATATTAGCTTCAAAAAACATACAGTTTTGCTAGGGGATACAGGTCTATAACAAAGGAATTAGTGATGAGTATTATAAAAAAATTTAAAGTTAGTTAAGATGGAAATGCAGGAGTTTCACTAGCAACAAAGAAAGGGGAAAAACACCCTCAACAGAAGGAACAGAACCATAAAGGAGCCAAAAGAAATATTCAGAGACTGGCAAGCCATTCAACTGGTCTGGAGTACATGATGTGTTGGAGACAGGAGAGGGGAACATAAGGCTGGAGGTAAAGGTTGGGACCAACCTGTGTGAAGCACAGAGAAGAGCCAACCCAGGTTTTTTGAGCAGAGGAGCAACATGGTATAATAGGTGTTACATATACTAGAAGGCGTGCTATTCAATTCAGTTTTTCTTTCCTTTAAAATTTGGACTAGTGATTTGTTTCAATTGCTGTATGCTGCATTGTTTGAAAGGAGTGGAGCCCAAAGGAGGTTTTGTTCAATAAGATCTGTTATGAAAAATAGTAGGGGAAGGGTAAGCTGGGACGAAGTGAGAGAGTGGCATGGACATATATGCACTACCAAATGTAAAATAGATAGCTAGCGGGAAGCAGCCACATAGCACAGGGAGATCAGCTCGGTGCTTTATGACCACCTAGAGGGGTGGGATAGGGAGGGTGGGAGGGAGACGCAAGAGGGAGGAGATATGGGGATATACGTATACATATAGCTGATTCACTTTGTTATACAGCAGAAACTAACACACCATTGTAAAGCAATTATACTCCAATAAAGATGTTAAAAATAAAATAAAAGTAAGACTCAAAAAAATAGTAATAATAATAAACAATACCAACAACAAAAAACCTCCCCAGAATTATAGAATTTTAGAAATGATAAACACTTCAGAAAGTATCTCTATATTTTCCCAAATGAAGAAACAGAGAACTAGAGAAGCTAAGGAACTTGCAGAAAGTGAATCTGAAAATTAGTAGCAGAAAAGATTATAATCCAGGTCTTCCAACTGCAGTCCTATAGTACTTTCTAGTACGCTAAAGATGCTTCATCTCTTTAATAGTTCCCTAATGTAACACTGGTCCTTTACAAAGCCAAATCCTGAACAACCTTAGCCTAAAATAGATAGGCTTGAAAAATAATTTTTTTTAAACAGAAAATTATTAGGAGTGTTCATTTAGATTTAAAAAATGCATAGATTGGAATTTTTGTTAGTCAGCAGTTCTATGTACCCAAAAGTAATTTGGACTTTTATGACTTTACGTGCAAGAAAAGCAGCAGTCTCACCAGTACACCATAAAGGGGACTGTAGGCAATAAAACCTGTACTAAAGCACAGAAGCATAAAACAAGTCAATCATTCCAAAGTGCCAGTTTTGAATGAACAAAACGTATATTTAAAAAAGGGGGTGGGGGAGGTGTGCGAAAGGCAAATTATTTTTTCAGAACAAAAATGAAAACAGGCACTGCTCAGATTTAGAACTCTATTTTAATCCCAGCATGTCAATGCAGCAGGATTTCCTCCACTCCCAATCAAAACTTTTGTTTGTATTGCACTTTGCCTTTAGAGACCATGGGATAGATAAGTATATTTTTGGCAGTGTCCACAAGGACTGTGTGTATATGTATTCCTGCTTGAATTATTTTGGAAGAACTACCTAGTTTATAATCCACTGGACAATCTGTGGAGAACATCAGAAATGTAATACATACTGGGTTCAACAGGGGTCTAGTCAGCCTGGCATTCTGCTTCTAGAACCAGCCTGGTAAGGTCTCAAAAGTGCTTCTGTACCACATCCTCCTCGTAGTTCTTATACCCATGCCCACAGCCACTACCCCACTTGAACCCCCCATTTAAGATGACCCCCTAATCCGGTTAAATGTCAGTTGCTTGACTTTATGAAATCTGAAGCCCCTGAAATGAGTTCAAAACTTTAAATTAGCTTCGAAATGTACTATATTTTAGGGTAAAGTTACATCATTTTAATAGCTATTATGCAAAAAATCTTCAATCCTCTTCCCCTAAATTTATTTTTTCAAGCTTTGAGAAGTCTCTCCAGGTTAACTTCTGGCATTTGTCAAAAAGTCCACTTTCTTGAATCTCATTATAATGTCCTTTTCCCCTTTACTCACTCTGGTTGCCTCCATTATACTTTTTTAGTTGTAGTTTAGTTTACTGACATGGGATGTGAGTAGAAACCAAAAGTGAGGTAATGGTTTCTTACCTTTCATGATCACATACTTAACAAGCATGGTATTGTCAAACCTGAGTTCTTTCTTACCTAAAACACGCACATACCAAAAAGAAAACAACAACAACAGAAACTTTCAAGAGAGATTGGTTAAAGAAGGAAAGAAAATTAGCAAGCTAGATAATGCTTTGGTAGATAAAATTGGTAAGTTCTACAATATATAAATGATGACAATCCTAGAAGCTACCCCTTCTTGAATCTTTACTATGTGCCACTAATGCGTTAATCACTTTCCAAATATTCACAAAACACTGATCGTAACCCGATGAGTGAGTTCTTATTATCCTTATTTTTCAGAAAAGAAACCGAAACTCATTGCTGTCAAGTAACTGACTCAAGGCAGAAAGCAGGTAAGTGGCACTTTAGCAGGTTTGTCTGATGGCAAAGTCTGTGTGCATAACCTTTACTGTATACCAAGACCTTGGGCTCCAGACACCTTAACATCTCAGCTCCACTGTTACAGCAGAAGGCAGGATTCCATAACCCATAAATTTTGTGGATGCTACTGTTTATGACAAAGAGTGTTCATCATCACCCAGCCTTCTAGGTATATGATGGGATCACAGAAAGATCAGTTAATAACAATTTGTTAGGAAGGGTGACAACAATGCTCTGGCAGATAAGTGGCTCAGCACCACTCATGCCCTCCCCTCATAGCAGAGAAAGTTTTGATACGAAGAGAGAGAGAGCTGCAAGGAGGAAGATAATAATTCTCTCCATTTAGAAAACAATTTTAGTACATCTAGATTTTGTAAAGCATGCGATCTCCTTAATTAGATGGGATGACCTCCTCTAGGCCTCCGCTGTGGACACCAAGAGGAATCACAAATTCTTATGAGACAGATCCTGAACACTAAGAATCAAACCTACGCCTTGTAAACCTCAACAGAGATGCCAAGGATTCTCATGTAGATCAGAAGCGGTTGAGTCTGCCCCATACTGTCCCTTTTAAAGTTCATGGAACCTACATGATTTTTTTCTTAGCAACCGCAATATCGAACTTTCAGTTAGTTCTTTCTCTGGGTTTAATATAGGGTATTAGTTATTATTCCTGCTACGATATGCCTCCCCCCTGCCCAGCACAACATTATCTATCTCATTATCTGCTCTGTACAATATTATCTGTCTGCCTCAATTATCCCATCCATAAAATGGGGTTAATAATATTGGCCCTCATTCACCTTGAACAAATACTGCTGGGGAAAATGAGAATATAAATTAGATTGCTTGCTGCTCTTTGGAAGAAAGTTGCCTTAGAAACACAGGCTTATTATTTCTCCATAGAAAGAGAAAATATATTAGGGTTTGCACAATGTTGCTAGCTCTTTGCACAATGTTGATTTTGCTCTTTTTTAACCCTAGGCAGAAGGACTACATTAACTCCAGTCCCTAGGTGAACCTTTTATTCCATTTTCCACTGGAGGAAAAAAAAAAAAAGTTACTTTGCAAAGAAAGGAAAGAAAGAAAAAAATGTAGTATTCCCAAACCTCATTTACGGAACATTCTGTTCTCCAAATTACAGCACAGCAAGCAGGCAAGTGGGAACTTTTAGAACCCTGCATCCAAGCCAGCTCCACACAGCACCCACTAATACAAAATGGCTTTAATTACTTTAATATAAATCCTGGAAATGTGCAGATGGATTGTAATAATTATGCAAAACTGCGATGGTCCTTTATAGAAACACAGATCTTGCTAGCTTAAAAGAGAATGAAAGGAACACAAGTTCAACACAATATGTCAGGAAGCATATCTACTAAGAAGTCCTGTATTTCAAATGCCAAGCTGTACGTTTCATCTGATGTGGCAGTTGTTATGGAAACTATGCTTTTTGATTGAATAGCAGAATAAATACCTACCTAAAATCAGCATGAGGAGCTAGTGCATAAATTAAGAACGCCTCAAGACAACAATTATTTGGAGTTCTTCCTTGAGATAAATTTGGAAAAAAATATTTATGCAATCTATTATAAGTTTAAATTTTTCTGACCTGAATACTCTTCCCTACCTAGAACAGTTAAACCTGCTTCACTGTGTGTGTGAGTGTGACTTTGTGTTTATCCCCCAAACACACTCACTCACACCCTTGTACATTTAAGGCTTAGTGAATGAAAAGATCTGATGTTTTGCCAAAGAGACAAAATTTTTTTAAAAATCACATTTCTTCACTTTCCTTCTAAATTAGTACAGGAGAAGCCTTGGGAAACGAAGGTTGAGTTATTATCATTGTCATTTTTAAATCAAGTGCGTCATATATAAATGTGGAAAAATCCCCAGGCATGAGAGAAAGGTCAGTTAAACATGGTTTCATATTTTCATGTGTCTGATATTAGACTGTTGCTGATTCCTATTGATATTAACAACCTTTCATAAATCATAATACAGATACTTGTAACTTTCTGTGGAGATATAATTCACCCATTTGCTGACTTAATTAAAGGCTCACTGTATAAAGTACGAAATAAATATATTGAGGTTTGTTTTCCTCTCCCACATTTTACATGGAATGATATGGCAAGGAAAAAGTGAGTGCAACAGGCACCCATATCACAAACTTCTCCATAATGGGCATGCCTTCGCCCATTGGATCAACATCTTTCAATTTATTAGCATGACAAAGGACACAATTATTTTGGATATGCCTGAATGCAATTTTCATTAACTTTGCAATGATTTATTAACAAAAGTGTCAGGAATGTAATAAAAGCAGCAGGACTCCTCAAAATGCCAAAATAAAAAAAAAAATGAAGAATACAGCAGAATTTCCCAACACGCCTTACGGCATCAGGTCAATAAGGTTGCCTGATTCCATCAAAAGCATCACCATGGTGAGTGAACTCTGCAATTAACAAAGAGTAAGCACAAAAAATGCTAATATCTCATTTGAATGTAATTATGCACAGATTACTGTTCACTGGAACAAGAAAAGGGATTTTAATTGTCATCCAAAGTTACATGGAAACCCTGGATTCTAGTTAACTTTTTTTTTTTTTTTTTTGGTTGAGGGGTTCATGTAAGAATAAAGCATGCAGTTCACAAATTCTTATGTTCAGGGACATTGTAAAAGGCATTGCCTTTGTTAAAGGGATAGAACTTGCAAAGTTTTAAAATAACATCATTCCATGTATGTTGGCAAGGTTAGTTTGTAATAAGTTTCACCATCGTTTGCATTTTAATACTATTTGATCTCATTTACATGTTTAAATTTGTTCCTGTAATAAAATTCATTAGTATGTTTATCATAACCACATAATGAATATAGCCCTTATGTAAAATAAAAAATTGAAAGTACATTAGAGACATTACAAGCTATTTGAAATTACTGTGCTTTGCATATTATACCTTATTAATTAAATTATAAATTATTTATTTATGTATTTCTTTAATCAGGGGCAAGCACTAGAACAATATTATATTAGTATAAGAAACAAAATACAACTCAAAGCTAATTCACACGTGGACCACTTTTACGTGGAGGCACGCAGATCCATTTTGCCATGGGGTGGCGAATGCCGCTCCTCCTGCTGAGCATCCAGGGGTGCAAAATCGCTGCTTAAGGGAGAGTGGAAGGCAGAGGGATTAGAAATGTTTCTTGTGCAAGTTAAAAACTTCACTTGTTAGTTTATCTCCCTTTGCCTCTTATTATATTAGTATGATTCGATCAGATATGCAGATGGAAGCGAAGAGCAAATCATCATAGGAGTTGACACCATGTCCATTTTATGTGGAGTCCACGGAAAGGAAAAAGTAATCTATTCTTTTCTTTATTCTTTTGGTTTCCTTTGTCAGCCATAATAGACAAATGAATGAGACAGAGGAGAAAAAAGGAGGGGAAAAAATAGTGGAAAATGAACCAAATATCTGGGAAAACAGCACTAAGTTCATTTATCTTATTCATCTTTTAAAATTATTTTTAAAAAGCATATGCAGAATATCTGTGTTCTCTTTCTCATTATGTTTAAGTGACCCCAGATCTCTTTTCAAGGCAGTTTTTTAATCCCTGGTTTGAGTACCCTGGCTTGATTATGGGCTCAGTCTGTGTCTATACACACAACAGATTCAATTGTTTTGATAAGCAATTTCTTTTGTCTACCTGGTCAAACAGGAGAAGCCTTGGATAGGGCCTTCAGCCTGGGGAGTCGGGGCGAGGGAGGGCAGGAGCAGTCAATGAGCTGCCTGGTGTGGAAAGTACATGGATTTTAAAGTCAAAGAGGTCTGGATTTGAGTCAAAGGAGACTCCTCTCCTTCCAAATAGCAATAATCCTAACTCACAAGGTTGTTTTGAGAATTAAACGAGATTAATAGTCCCAAAGGTTTTAGCAAGGCTACCGTAGTAGGTGTTCAGTAAATGTTCATTCCAGGGCTATGTTCCTGCAGAAACACAACAGAACACTCACTATACCAGAATCTCCTTCTCAGAATTCCACAAGCCTGCATGGCATACTGGAACTCATTTTTAGTAGATGACAGCCTCCAACATAGGGAAACACAAGCTAAATACTGAGAAGGATAATGTTCAAGTCAACTGATAAAAGAGACCAATATAGTTCGCTATTAATATCTCCCTAGATAATAGAAACATTTTATTTTCTTCATCAGTTTTAAGTTTAGTCTGCAATTCTCTCCCATCTCACAGTTTCCCAAATTTGGTAAACACCAGAAGAGAAGAGTAGGTGGGGAAGCATAGCATTAAGAGAAACTGCAGGATGACAAAGAGATCCATTACTCTGAGGGTTTGGATTGCTAATGTAACAGGTTCTTTGGCAGATTGCTAAAACTAAATTGCTAACACTAGAACATATCTGTATTTGCTCCTTCTTGGCACCCAGCTAAACATCGTTTCTGAGCTACCCCACAGTTACATGGAGTCAAATAACTGAGTTCTGGCTAGACAGTAGACCACTGGATAGACAGAAGTGATATATGCTATTTCTAGAGCTGGTCTCTTAAAAAAAAAAAAAAAATCCTACCAATGTGCATGCTGTTTCTTTGTCCTCTACCCTCTCTGTCCAGAAAGGAATGAACCAGCCAAGGGCACTGAGTCTTCTGAAGACGGGGTTGGGTGAGCCACTGGATGGAAGGAACCTGGGTCCCTAAATGACTATGTGAAGCAAAGCAGCCCCATTTTAATAGGACTGTGTCAAGAGGGGGACATAGCACCTTGTTGTGCTATGCCACTGAGGAGTTAGACTTTTTGTCCAACCGTTAGCCTACCCTGACTAGAACATGGTCAACCTGAAAGGTAGGTGGTTTTTTTTTTCTGAAACACTTCCTTTTATTAGAATTCTAATTCTACATATAATTAATTTGATTTGTGTCAGAAAAGATGCCTTAAAATTATTTTTTAAATTTTAAACGAAATTTGACAAGATAATACAATCCTGCAAGATTCTTTCAAAAAAGGAGTTTTCCCTAGTACTATAGGTATTTTCTTTTTTTTTTAATACATGCAGTTTTTACATTAGTTTTTATTGAGATATAGTTGACATTTAATATTGTGTAAATTTAAGGTGCACAAACTGTTGATTTGATACATTTCTATACTGCAATTTGATTACTGCCTTGGCATTAGCTGACACCTACTACTCTAGCTATTTTCTAAAGGAATAAATGATCATTAAAACGCATGACTGTATATTGTGCTTTCAAGTAGCACTCTCTATATAACTACAGGACAGGAAAATTAACCCTTGAGAAAAAAATAAATCAATATACATAGACGTTCATTACAGACAAAGCAGATTCACTCAACAAAAGGTCTCATCAAAAACATGTTTCAAATCAGTGTGCTCTGCTTTTCTGAGGGCAAATCTCCAGCCACAATGCTTCATTAGCAAATAATCAAGACACCCCTACCTTTGTGCTACTTCTGAACTGGGAGCTGTCAGCAGGCCACAAATAAAGGATGGATATAGGGACACACTTAATACAAAGCTCTGCAATCAATCAATACAATAGAAACATAAGTATGTTATGGACCCACTCGGTCATGGAGCAATGTGGGATGCCACGTGGGAAAACAAGGCCAATAGAGAGGAGAAACAAAATTGAATTTAATTACATTTCTAATAGTTCAATAGGTAGAGAATCTCCAGATGGTCTGTTCTATCAGTTACTATTTGTATCAGCACCTTTAAAAAAATCTTAAAATATCAGCTGCACCTGTCAATATTGGGCATAATATAAAGCATCTTTTGTAATCTGTGTGCATTTTCTCAGTATTCATTTAAGCACGTAACAGCTTTTATTGGTTATGAGCCTATTAGCATGCGGTTGAATGTTCTTCAAGGGTAAGGGCCTTAAGGTCCATTTACAAGTGTATTCAACTTGCTTTACATGATAGCACCCCACAATTCAGATGGCCTATTAATAAACACTTGTGAAGATAAGTATTATGATATACTCACCAGAAAGAGAGACAGTACAAAGACATATGGCTTAGTTCAAGTGAAGTAAGTTCTAAAAGTATTTTAAACCAAGAAGCAGAGCCTATGGCCAACAGATATAGAACAATACACCTTTAGAAGAAATGAAGAAAACATACAGACATACAGTAAATAATGTACCACCTGGACCTATTTATATCTAGTTATATATTAAAAGGTGGGGGGGAACATAAGACTGTCAATCAGAAGGTTAAAGAAAAATGAGGCTAGGGCAACTCAGGTTTTGCTAAGCAAGTGTTCTCATTCCCACGTTTGCACCTACTATGTAACAAGTGTTCTCATTCCCACGTTCCCATGGAAACATCACTTTCCAGGGTACCAGCGACCTCACAGTTTTCCACATCCAGCCTGGACCTCCCCACTGAGCTCCAGACCAACACGTTTGCCCACCTACCGTGTCATAGCTTCACTGGGATGTCCTGGAGGCTTCTCAAATTTTAAGACATGTTAACCTAACCGAGGACCTTCCTGCCTCCCCACACATAGCTCCAGTTTAGCAAATAGCAACTCCCTCTTTACAGCTTCTCAGGCCAAAACAGAGTTGATCCTTCTTGACTCCTCTCTTTTTTTGTCACCCTCCACATCCAAATCCAGCAGCAAATCCTGTCAGCTCTACCTGCAGAGTCGACGCAGGATCTGACTACATCTCACACCTCCACTGACACCAAACTGCAATGGGAGTTCTCCTTTTAAAAACAGAAATTAGATCATGTCCTTCGCCTCTTCAAAATGTCCAATCGCACTCAAGGCAAAGACCAGAGTCTTGAGATTAACCCAGGAGGCCCTGGGTGATCTGGCCACACAGTTACCTCCCTATCTTCCTCCACTCTTCCACTCACTCACTCCTCTCCAGCCACACCAGCCCCTTTGCTGTTTCTTCATACATCCCAGGCACATTCCTGCCTCAGGACTCTTGCACCTGCGGTTCCCCTTGCCTAGAACACTATTCTCAGTGAGATTTTTGTTCAAATGTCACCTTTCCTGATGATCTTATTTAAAATCCCCATCTTTCTACTTCTTGCCCTAGCATTCTCTATGCCCTTCTTTTTGGTCCATTTTTTTACACAGCACATATTACATTTGTCATTATTTCTTAATTGTCTGTCTTCCCCCCATGAGAATGTAAGCTATATAAGGGTTTTTTTTCCTATTTTGTTTTCTGCTTTATTTCCAGAGCCAAGAAACCCAAAATGCTTGGAAGGACTATATTATTTAATTCCAGTGGATCCTTTGGGTTAGGAATTATCAGCATTCTCACTTAATAGCTGAAAAAAAAACTGAAACTAAGAAAGAGTAAGTAGTTTTCCAAGTAGCAAAAGCAGGAAAAGGCAGATGGATGAAAGATGCCTCAGTCTGTCTTTGGAGACATCTTGTTGTTCCCTCACACCACCTGCCCTTACATAAGAGAAATTACACCTTATTCACTTAAAGCTTTCTTGGGCTCTGAAGTCTGAGATGAGTTAAGAATTTTGTTGTTGTCTTGTTTTATTTTTCCCCTTCCCTAATCCATTTTGTTGTGTTTCTTGGACGTACCTGAGTTTTAAAAACGATTTTTTCTGAAAATTAAAATAGAATTACATCAAATAAAAAAGTATTTTCTTCAAAGTTTACACATTATCTAACCAGCAAGAGAATCACTGATGTGAACCAACTTCCTAGGGGATAGCTAAAATTCATAAAATGTTTCCTTTGATTTCATGCTACATAAGGAAAAAACGTTTAAAAAATAAGTTCTACGGGCTGATAATAATTTGGATTTTTTCTAATCTCCCTATACTGATAATTCATTTTTCATCCAACAGACACATAAAAAGAGAATAAAAAGAAGGGAAGGGAGAGGAAGGGAGAGGAGGGGTGAGGAAGAATAAAAGAAGGAAGGGAAGGAGAGAGGTAGCAAGGAAAAAGGGAGAGAGAAAGGGATGAAGGTCAGGAGTGATCCACTTCACAAGTGAGTAATAGTCATTCAGATTTGCCTCTCAAAATTTAGAGGAAATTTAAAGAGCTCTTCAAACAGATTTGAGGATCTTTATAGACTATAATTCAATGCAGAGAACAATTTGTAGTTGAGACTACATGCAGAATAGAAACAAAGGGCCAAGAAATTCAGACTCCACGCCCACAGAAATGAAATAAACTGTTTTGTTGATCTAATTTAGTTTCCAAATAACAACCGAGCGTGTGTCCACGTGTGCCCACAGGCACCACGGATGTTTATTTTAAGCCATCTTGAATATTTGGGGAGTTCCATAGTTCTTTGTGATTCTGAAATTGGCATCCCTTATCATTAACTTCTTGGATATTATTCTGTATAAAGAGTCACCCTATTAAATTAAAAGATGAAAATTAATTCCTCAAGCTTAGATGTTTAAGTAAAATTAAAGGTAATTTTTAACATAAAAAAGATGTAGAAATACTAAATCTTCCACTAACTTCTAAATATTCAGTTTAATACATGGAAACGCATATAGCAGTGAGTATGTTTAAGTCAGGAGGGTGAATTTGAAGCTGCATATATTTCTCTTATAAAAGCCAGTTGCTTCTCAAGGGATCAACCATAGATGTTAAAACTTAAAAATAAATATGTAAATAAATAAATAAACAAACAAATAAGCAAGCAATACCTTAGCAAAGTTTCAAGTCAAAATAACAACTGGCATTATTAGTCTGAAAATTTGAGAACAATTTTTCAATTTTCAATAAGGGCTAGATAAAATGATGTTAAGTTTGATTCACCCCGTTTGCGTCCTAATCATTTTACCCTCTTGCAACATAAAGTGTGAAGCGTGGACCAGCCGCATCTGTCTCACTTGGGAGCTTATGAGAAATGCAGCATCTTGAGGCCACCCCAAACCTACTGAGTCAGACTCTGCATTTTATCAGGATCCCTAAGAGATTCATACGCACATTAACGTTTGAGGAGCATTTGTGTACACTATTGTGCAAAACATTTTTGCTTAGTCAAGTTATGAGAATTAAACTCCCTTTGGACAAACAAAAAAAGGGAGGCATAGGAATAAGCTACTGCAGAACTGGTATATTTGGAGGAAGAGAAAAGACTCTATCTTGGGAACCCTATTTCTCTTGCTTCTGATTTTGTATAGGGAGTAAAGGCCAGTGGGAACCTGTATGCAGCAGCTGTAGCTCCTTGAACATTTGATTCAACTGTCTTAAAAGTAGAGTTTTTGAGCTCGGCAAGAGGACCACCATTATCACCTGAATAAAAATAATTTCATTCTCAAGCCTAACATTTAAACAATATAAGATTCTGATTTAATTAGGACAACAATGTGAAGCCAGCTCAAATAAAAAGCAGGAACAATTTTCTAATGGACTTAAATTACAAGCTTGCAACAGGCTACGACAGATGACATGTTTACTTTTCATAGGAGCTAAAGGAATACCTTAGATAAAATGTGAGCTAAAAACAGCAAATCTGGAATTAATGAATTCATTGGCTATATATATATAGTCTATATATATAGAGAGAGAGACTATATATATATATATATATATATATTTTTTTTTTTTTTTTTTTTTTTTTTTTTTTTTTTTGGCTGTCTTGGGTCTAGGTTGCTGTGCGCAGGCTTTCTCTAGTTGCGGTGAGCAGGAGCTACTCTTCCTTGCGGTGCACGGGCTTCTCATTGTGGCGGTTTCTCTTTGTTGCAGAGGACGGGCTCTAGGTGTGCGGGCTTCAGAAGTTGTGGCTTGCAGGCTCAGTAGTTGTGGCGCATGGGCTTAGTTGCTCCGTGGCATGTGGGATCTTCCCAGACCAGGGCTTGAACTGGTGTCCCCTGTATTGGCAGGTGGATTCTTAACCACTGTGCCACCAGGGAAGTCCCGACAATATATTTTTAAAGGACACTTTCTCTTGTAAAGGAAAATAGATCTGTAAAGCCAAACAGTTAAAATGGCAAAATCCAATACATTATTGGAGCTTAGTAACGAGTTGGGAATTTGACCTTTCTTCAGAAATTGAAGATGCTCTAATCAGAATTAGCCAGGTGCACACCTGTGTCAAGTGCCATCCTGAAGTTTCACTAAATAGCTTCTATCTCGCCTCTGATCACAATGGCTTCAGATTCCAGGCTTTGACACCTCAGTGACTTCAGTATTGTGGCTAAGCAGTGCCACTTACTTCATTTTCAGTGCATCAAGTTTTGCATGCTTTAACTAGGGTTTTTTTTGGCAAAATGTTTAATCTAATAAATTCATGATCTAGCATTTTGTCTTCCTTATCTCGGCCTCCGTCTCCTTAAGAAAGAGTGAATTCAAATAGGACTGCAGAAACTGAGTGGTAAATGAGAATATAAGTGTACACATGCTTGAAGACATCACGGTGAACTAATGACTAATTACTGTGCAATTGAATACTAATGGAGAGACTCATGAAATCAACATGAACAGGAAATGAGCTCCATATGACCAATGGTTCCACAATTAAAATCAAATAAATGCCTAGTAATAGAAAGACTTAAAAGATATTACTACAAGCAGTCAATTATTCTTCAGGTTACACTTTACTAAAAAATAAGCATAATGCTAGGTAGAAGTAGCTAGCTTGATATCTTTTGAAAAGTTAATGTGCACCTGAAATGTGAATTATAGTACTGTAATTATCTTCAAATTAAAGTATGTAAAACTAGTTCAATGGCAAGTCACTTATTAAAGCAAATCAGATAAACATGAATTTCAGGAAGGAAACTTGAGAGGTTAACTTTCTAGGACCCCCTAAATTAATTAATTGTCTTTCCAAATGTTTAACTCTTTAAGTCTTGACAATCCAATCAGAAAACCGTCAATAGAAAGCAAGCTTGGGCATTGGGAAGAAAAAACACACAAACGAAGAAACAAACAAATTTAAAAAGCCTTTACCTTCACTGCCTAAAGGGCTCATGGCAATTATAAACATTGATTAATAAATTCTACCACCACTTTTAAGAAAATTGCACGCATATTTCCTTTAGTTCTATTTAATTTTCTTCCTCTTCCACGACCCAATGGCTGAGTGAGGCAGATTGAAATAAACTGCAATGTTTTCTCTTGAAAAGTCTACTCACTTATCAGCTGTGGATCTAATCAAGGACCTAATAAGTCCATAATGGTACATTTGCTTCCCAGGAGAAACCACTGCTTCTCATCATTCTGGAAAATACCCCCTTGCAAGGTGCAACCAAGAGCCAGGGACTCACTGCAGCAGTCTAATAATTTGATTGAGGGCCCTTAGGCAGGGGTAGCTTAAATTACAATTAGAGAGCCCTCACACTGGTGCTAACATCTGTGTACTGAACCACTGTATACTGATTAAAGGTTTTTAAAAGAGAACTAAGGACTTCCCACATTAGAGACCAGTCTAATTCTAATGGTCCTCGTCCTTGGTAGGTAATACTTCAACATTCCCTGCTGAGCTTCCTGCTTATCATGAACCCAAAGACTGCACATCCTGGGTAATAACTGCTTAGAAATGTCCACTAGATGCTCAGGTGTAAGTGGACAGAAGGGCAGAGCCCTGTGAAGGAAAAGAAGGCACCGTTCATTTCATCACTCTCCTAGTGTCTACTTTCCCCCTGACTTTGCGTCTATGCAGTTGAGGTGTTTTTGTTATTCTGTTAAAAGAGTGATTCTAAGGAGAGGGTCCGAATTCAGAGAAATTGCCACGGGGGCACCTATTAATGAAAGTTGAAATGAATGAGGACCCGCGCACGGCATCCCTGAGTGTCCTCCTGCCTTGTGATTAAATGAATCGTGCATGCGAGGAAAACAGAGCCAGAAGAGAGCAGAGCCCCAGAGCTCTCCCCCCACACCCTAGGCATCCCTCTCCTTCCCCCTCCATCCATTAGGGCCTTTTTCAAGCACATGGCTGAAGCAGATGTCCCTGAGAGAACATTTTGTTCCCCCCCCCCTGCATCCAGGCTCAAACACCTGGGTTGTAATGTGACGTCCGGTGGAGGCTATTTTCTTTTTCCTTTTTTAAACTTTCCTTTTATTTGGTTTGCATACAAGGCTAATAATGAGGTTTAAAAAAACTATACACAATCAGTATACAATTACACTCATCGGGAGCCTGACATGTAATTTCTGATAAACCCATATAACTATGAACAGCAAAAGGAACCACGGAGCGCACACAATGTGTGGGGTCATCAGAACACAATGCCAACACAATCTCTGCGTCATGTCTTGTTGCATAGTATTAATCAGTGCAAACATTGTTTGGGAAATGAGAGGGGAGAGAAAGAGCAGTTTCCCAGCTGCTAGTGCTTTGCCATCAAATCTGATAGTTCCATCTAATATAAGAGACTTCAGTAATAAAGCTTAGGACCGACTAATGACTCTTGAGGAGTCTACTTAAACTGTTCAAAATGAAATCAAATAACAGATCCTTGTATATAATCCCAATTCTCCTGATAATTTCACATCAGATGTCTCTTTAGCAATTTGTATATTTTCATAAATTTAGCAAATGTATTAGCATCTTTAACAGCTACAATAGGTGGGTATTGAGTATCCACATTATCTAACTAATCAGTGTTCTAGGCTAGTTAATCGCTGCCATTTTGATTTATTTCAAGTTTTTGAGTCCTACATGTTGAAACATAATTATTTTTCTGCTGATTGTTATAGGTAAAGGATACAATACAGTTTCATTAAGAAAGAATTATCCAGGACCAGAAGATGACAGCCCAGGTCACTGGGGAGCACAATGCAATACTATTGTCAATACTATTGATATGTCTTAGGAAAAGTGAGTCTGGGAAATGCAGAAATGTCACAAGCTTTGTTTTACCTTCCTTTTAATAGAGCATCGCATGACCTGTATAGGAGAGGTTGACTACTTCAAATAGGTTTATGCTATTTTCGATAGGACTTCCAATCAGTGCATTTAGCTGGAAAGCAATTCCTGACTTTATTATAGCTGTCGTCATCCTTAAAATGCATTCTATTTATTTTTTTAATTCACCAGGAGGGGCAAAGGGAACACGGGAGCAATAAAGAAAAGGAGCCAGTAACATGCCCTTAGGGACCAATAGCAAAGGGAGAAGAATCACAGGAGAAAGGAGATAGGAGATGAAAATGAAAGACATATCTTATTAAACCATCGTAATTAAGAAGTAATAGGTATTCATAAAGAGACCTAGGCCCAAAGGCCTGAAGATGTCTATAGCAGCAAGGGCAAATGTTTTCTAATAGGTAATAATCAACAAATCATCTACATTAAAAAGCAAATCGGATAGCACAAGAAAGAGTAGGCAGAGGCCTGCCTTCTCACAATGCTACCACCTCCAGTGCAGGGCGGACAGACCAAACCGGAAACAAACTAAGGAACAACCGGGGACCTCTTTTCAACTACAGGTAAATTCTGGCAAACACAGAGGTAAAAAGCATTTTATAACAGAGCACCTCACTCCCCATCACCTGTGGCTTATATTATAGGATGGTCCCTGGCTCTGAACCCTGAGATTACAATTGCTGCCAGAGATCCAAGGGGTTGGGTCCTGAGGATGAAACTGATCTCACATAATTCATTTCAGCCCAAGACAGGAATTAATTGGATGGACTTTCCCTTCACTCCTGTGCTTTAAGTTAGCTGGACCTAGGAGTACAGAGGAGACAAGTCTGAAGGGAAGGAGAAATACATTTGGTCCTTGGACACCCCCTAGTGTCTATGTGAGCATGAAAGCATCTGGCAGGTATCTCCCTTCCTTTCCTGCTAAATCAAACAAGGGGGCAAGAGTGGTTCCTAAAGATGGACTCCCAGAAGTCCAGCCCAGTGGGAAATCTGCTCTCCCCTCACGTTGAGAAGCAAGGTGTACATCTCAAAACCCCTTTTGGGTGCTTCCTAGAATTTCTGCTTGCCGTTACCTTTGTCTCAATGTGGCAGAATTTGTCTCAAGAAAATGTGGAAAATTATGGGTGGGGTCAGGAAGAGCCTATAATTTGCTTCCAAAAAAAATATTGGGGGGGATGAACTTCGCACTTAATACACTGGATGCAAATGAAGAAGAGAAATGGAGGGAAAATCTATTTCAGAGAATATATGGTAGTTTGTCTTTCTATAGATAACTTGTGAGTGTTTGAATAAGCGCTGTGATGTATTTATGTTTACTAATGTGATTGGATGTGAATACTGAATAAAGTCTGGGACGACTGCTTGCCACTTCTCTCAGTCAGCGGTTCTTTGGGCGGTATTTCATTTGTGTGATGAAGATATAATTTAAAAGTGGCTTGGAAAAGCTTTAGTGTAAGCGCCTTTGAAAGTTCCCAAACAAATTGCATGTGATTCCCTTTCCATCTAGGTAAATTAATTTTTTTGTGTCCCAGAGTTATCTGTGGACCAGACTTTCTCTGTTAAAACACTGTTCACATTATGAAGTGTTACCACCAGTTACATATACAGTCATCTCAGAAGTGTAAATGTGCCAGAATGTCATTACTATATTTAGCTGTTGTAAATACCCAGACAGTATCCACAGTTCTAGGGAAAGCATCCCTCTATGTGACTTACTGGAACTCCAAAAGACACTTTATATTTTCCTAGTGTATCTAACATAACGCTTCTCCCCAACTGTTTGGGGGAAATACTCTTGTCATTCTAAACTTTGAAGCGTATATTTTGGCAATATAGAGCGCCTTCTCTTGCTGCATCTGGGAGGGTTGCCTTTGCAAACTATGCAAGATCTGATTCTTTAAGATCTGATTCTTTACATGATCACAAAATTTTAAAGGGCAAGGGGTCCTGAGAATCCAGCTGATTCATACCCTTCTTTAAGGATCGGGGAGTTCAGAGTGATTCTGTGACTTAACTAAGAGCCACTGGCAAGGTTGCTCCGAGGCTGGAGCAGACGCTGCTCAGTCTTGCGCATAGACATTTTTGGCCGCTGATGTTTCTAAGTGTAAAATGGCATAGCGGGAGCTTTATAAATGTGAAGGCGTCATTTGCGGCAAGAAAAGAGAAACCAGATTGCCAGGTGTGCACCCTGCGTGTTGGGGACACGTTCCCTGAACAGTGAAGGTATCCAGCCTGTTCCTGCAGTCCCCGCCCGGGAAGAGTGTGACTTTGGACTCAACAACTCTCCTGTCCTTGGTGTTTCATCCGCAACTCACACATGAGACTTACACTAGAAAGAGAGGAAGGAAATGAGGGGAGGAATGTGAGAAACATCTTGCTTGCCCCTCCACTCTTCACACCCCAGGTCTATGAATGAACAGGTTTTGTTGCTTTCCCCTGCTGCAGACACCCCTGTTTTATTAAATACCAAACAAAGATAGCACTTGCTTCTGGTTACAGCCCATACCAAACAAATTTACTTTTAAAAAGGAATCTTGGGGGACTTCCCTGGTGGCGCAGTGGTTGAGAATCTGCCTGCCAATGCAGGGGACACGGGTTCGAGCCCTGGTCTGGGAAGATCCCACATGCCGCGGAGCAACTGGGCCCGTGCGCCACACCTACTGAGCCTGCGCGTCTGGAACCCGTGCTCCGCAACAAGAGAGGCCGCGACAGTGAGAGGCCCGCGCACCGCGATGAAGAGTGGCCCCCGCTCTCCGCAACTAGAGAAAGCCCTTGCACAGAAACGAAGACCCAACACAGCCAAAAATAAATAAATAAATAAATTTTTAAAAATTAAAAAAAAAAAGGAATATTGGCATATGGTAACAAAACCTATATAATTGTCTTGATCTTTAATCTCTATGCCAGTGTCTGTTTTACAGATTATGGCCTGAGCCCCTGACAAATCTGCTTAGTGACTTTTTGGCTGACAAATCTGGCAACACAAACGCTGTCTGAAATACATTCAAAAGGCTAAACGTTTTCATAATAGCTACTTTACATAGCCTAGTAGGTTTCCCTTTAGGACACCAATTAGATTTTTTTTTAAGTGACAGTGTTAATTTTTATGATTACACACAGAACTGAGATTTTTATTTAATACACTGGGCCTTCTTTTAAAGCTTTTCAAGGGGATCAACCACTTTGCCAACAGACGGGTGTTACAGCAGGGGTGATTATAGTAATTTTTCTTGTAATTGGGAGTCACCATTTGGTTGCTATCTTTCACAAACTCGTTGATTCATCATATAATCCTTTATAATGGGGGTTTGTTGTATGTCACAGGAACGTGCCTAGCAGCCGGGAAATAACAAACAGAGGAACCCCCTGGCTGGTGGGGACCACAAGGGGGTTTTAACATCTGCCCCGTTCTTTAGACTGAAGTACATTTTACTTAATGGCAGTGACCAAACACTGAAAGAAGGGTTTTGGAGGCTTGGGGGAGAATCTGTGTTCTCTCTCAAGAGAAGATGTCTCAAGACACAGATTCTATTACACACCATGACAGCAGTTTTAAAAAGATAAGAAGGTGTAAGTACTCATTAGAATTATCAAAGTCCCTTCCCATAAATCCAAGAATTTAAGACCAAAGCGAATGCAGCATGTTGTCCCTCGGCTGCACTTATCACAATTTTACTTTTCATCTCATCTTTTGAAGCCCAGTAGTTAGCAAAGTGCTTTACTGGAACAAATGCACAAACGAGGTTACAGGTGGATATTAGACGCTGCATAACATAAGGGGTAGAGGTCAGAGCTGGAAGAGGGAACCCCCGAGTTCTTGGCCCAAATCTGTCATCTTGGGAGAGTCCTGTGAACAAACCAAAGCCTCAAATTCCCTTAATATTACAAGTGATGAGGAACACGGCTATGACTCCCAAGACTCCCCAAGAAAGAGGTCAACATAAATAAAAGTAAGTCTAGAAATAATCCGTGAGTTAAAGTGCTAAGTACCAGGCCTTACAGTTTAACTTTAAGATTTCTGTTAACACTTTGCCTTCTGAGAACCAGTGAAGTTGGCACAGTCATCTATAATGTGCCTTCCATCTGATGCCATGTGCATATCTCCTTTGGAATTTTCCAAGAGGTTTAGAACAAAACCGCTCATTTTTATGAAAAGTATCCGATGAAACATCTCACCATTTGCTTCTAATGGTTGAGAGGAATGACTTATTTTAACTTATTGTGACTGCTTTTTCTTCCACATAAAGCCCATGACTATTGACAGACACAGCACCTGAAGAGCATTTCAGCTGGACCCAACTTTTGAATATCGATTTAACAAAGAACCTGGATTTGCCTTTTCATTTAGTCATCTAAGTACTGTCTTATGCTCCATGCACCATGTTGAATATGCCCAATCTTACTTAGTTCATAAGATCTGAGATAAAGGTCCTTTGTCTCACCAACCATCTGTTACAAATTAGCCATAATATGAATTAGCCTTAGGTTAGATATCGTCAACAAATCCTTTTAAATAAATAAACATAAAATTCAACTATAAACAAAAAACCTAACAACACGAATAAACAGTTTATTTTACCAAGTTTAACTCTTATGACACCAAAAATAAATCAAGAATATCCTATTATTGATTAGAAATGAGTATGTGTCATGTACTTTTAGACTGCTTCTTCTCCATGACTATTTCCAGAATTTAATGTCACATACTCAATGCCTTCAAAAGGCCATTAGTGATACAGCTTTCTGATAGAAGCTATTTGAATAGCAAACCGTCAAAGAAGAAAGCTGGCAAAATTCAAACCTATGTGGATCTAATAATTCCTTCAGATAACCAAAAATAAAGGCAGGATCCATCCATAGTAACGAAATCTATAAAAGTCAAACAGATAATTTTATGCTTTCTAGGAACCCCTAATCAGTAGGACACTTTAATTACTTAGTCTTCAAATCTGTCCAGTGACACAGGAATTAATAAGTACATTATTGATTAGTAAATAAACAAGCTTTCAGAATGAGGATAAGAAGTTTGTTTCATAAATTACAATCAACTTTTAATTTATACAAAAGTAAAAAAAAATTTCTTTGTGAAGCTCAGTTCTACTATTTAGATCAGGAGGACGTTCCACTGATAATGACTTTTATCCCACTCTTAATGTCCATGACTACAGAATCTACAACATACAAAATTATAAAACTAGCTTACAGGTGCTATGCCATTCTGATATGCCATTCTTTTCCCCAACAGAGGAAAATATTTTCTCAACTGAAGTATATTTAGAAATACTAAATATGCAAGAATCCTTGCCTCTCATGGCTTCCTCTTGTTGGGTACACACATTTCCTTCTGATGAACTACTTGCATCCAGCCAAATGACACTGATCAAATTACAGAGCAAAAAAATTATGCACTCTTTGTCACATCCCTTTATTACAGAGCTAACAACTTACTTAATCCCATTAATAAATTTGGTTTGGTAATGGTTTTATCATTTTCCTCTTTGTTTTCATAAACTTAGGAAAAGAGGGAGGTACATGAAGACAAGGGTGTATTAGGATTGATGTAGCTTCAGGTTTTCCTCTTGAGTTTAAAATCATAAACTATTCACTAATATGAATTCTTAGGAGCAGCCTGTCAGATCCATTGTGGTAATTAATATAATGGCATACTGTAAATGCCACTGTTGTTAAGGCTGTTATCTTGGTGATTGCCGTTGTTTCTGACAATGTTATTAATAACATTACTATGTTAATAATGATACTAACAAACAGTGCTAAACACAAACAACATGATGTCCTTTGTACTACACATACATACTGGAATAAGTGCATTTCCTGGCGAGAAGCTGATCGTCTAAATTGTAAGCGACACCCAAAGTACTTGTCTTCCAAGCATCTATATATTGGATGTGAGTGGGTGAGACTTTGCAAAAGAAGAGCCGGGAAAACAGTTTTACATAATAGCTCTTTAGAGTACAAATTGGAAGTTGGAGGATTGTGAGAAGATTTGAAGAAGAGGAATCTCTGGAGAGATGAGACAATGTGAATTGAGAGGTTAGTGAGAACCTAAGATTTAGAATGTTCAAATACCAAAGAAGTATATATTATAGCACTGACAATATAATCACTGGACAACTTTATTTTCCTAATCTTTTTCTGATTATAAATGCAATATACTCAAATGTAAAAAAAAAATGTGTTCAATACAGAATCGTATAAAGAAGAAAGCAAGAGGCATGTATAATACTATCAATGGCTAGATAATTTAAATTTTGAGTCATTTATTTTGTAATGGGGAGAATCCTAATTAGATCGACCATTTAAGTGCTTTTCTAATATTGTATCACAACCTGTGAGTGGAAGGTACAATCAGTTTTTTGGTTTATGGTCAGCATCCTTTTTAAATAATAGAATGGGAGTTTATGCAGTATAATAGAAGTTTTTTATGAAACTTTTATTCATATATATGATGCATGCAGGTACAGGGTCATGATGTAAAATGAATTTCTAAGTGTGGGTCATAGACAAACTGAAACTAACTGCTAAAAGCCTTCAATTGTCATGATTTTAGTTGATTTATTTGAAAAGGGGGAAGGAAATGGTATGGAGCTCTAAAAAATAATGAGACATATTGCACAATGAACTTACTCTTGGTAATGAATACTTTAAAATACTACTTTATTATGATACTGATGGAGACTTCACCTGGTCACATTCATATACGCTAGATGCCACTGAGCAAAAACAGACACTGTCATTAACCTTATGGAGCTCACAAACTAGATATTAATCAAATAACCAAGCAAATACTTGTACAGTTTCAGCTGTGATAAATGCCATGGTGCTCAGAGGGTCCATAACAAGGGAATGTAATCTAATTTAATCTAAAGGCGAATTCAGGGAAGGCTGCCCTGAAAAGGTAGCATCACTGCATTTCTAAGGGTAAGTACAAGGTGAAGAGTGGGGAGACATCCCAGAAAGATAGGACAGCATCTTCAAATGTCTGGTCACCAGAAGGGTCCCAGGGAGCACAAAGACCAAATAGTCACCCACTCTAGACCTGCTCACAAAGAGACTCTCCCAGGTGCTCTCTGACCTGGATTTAGCATAGATGTAGGTCCAGTGGGAAGAGACAGCATCTTTCCTTGATGACATCAAAGAAAAAGAGCCCAACTGCTTCAAAAAGTTTGGGAGATTCTCTGCTTGAAATATAAACATGGGTGGGTTAGATGATCTTTTATGTAGCCTTCCAATTCTGCTTTTTATTTTGTATTTGTGTGTTAAATTGTGTTGACAGTTCACCTGTGGATCAGACAGCTGCTGAAAAGGCATAAAATATAAGTGGAGATCTTGAGGATCAATGCTTGTCTTTACGGACAAGTATTCACTTGTACCCCTGGTAATAATTTCTTCACAGAACACCAGTATATCCCTCATAATAATAATAGCCCATCACTGTCTCTGCTTAGGAGAAAAAAAATCTCCTAACCTTTTAAATATGTCTTCCATATACTGAAAGACACACAAATACAGTCTGATCAGCTATAATCTTGAATTCTAAAAACTGTAGGGTAGAGGCGCATTTTGGACTATCGGTTTCTTCTATTCTAAAATCACTTGGCAGCTTTCTAGATATTTAGCATTAGGAGGCTTTAATTTAAAGAATGCCAAGTTTTCCAAAAAAGAAGCAAATTTAATTTAAGCAGATAGTTCTGGAAAGCCCAGTCTCTTGAGGTACAAATGTGTAATAGAGTGGGGGAAAAAAAAAAAAAAAGAAAGAAAATTAGGATAGGTGAAGAAAGGGAGTGGGCTGGGGAAAGAAGTTTATTCATTTAATCATTTGCAAAATGAAATATAAAGTACACATTTTGTCATTAGAACTATCTAACAACACTTTCTCAGAGCCATTTTAGTAGATAATTCTCTCTCCAATGTTGGCTACCAAAAATAATTTGTCTTTAAAGCACTGTTTCACATTTGGTCTGAAAATTCATTTATACATACATTCAGCTAACACTAATTAGACACATATATAATTATGATTTCAAATATTTACTGACTTATCCTGATATGAAAAAAAATCCCTTCAATCTATTTCCTACATGACGATAGGAATGATTTTGTAAATCTCATTATGACATTCCCTGTTTCGATGGTATTCCTCTGCACTTTAGATAAAAATCTAAATCCACCTCATGGCTTTTTATAAAGTTCTACAAAAGTCTGGTTCTTGCCTCTTTTCCAGCTTCATCTCACCAGCCCTCAATTACCATGCTCTGGTCACACTGGCCAGCTCTCAGCTCTCATTTACCGCTGAAATCGAGGCCATTTCCTCACAGAGAATAGAATTTTCTCCACTCTTCACTTGTATGATATTTCTCTATTCTTTAGGTCTCCACTTAGATGATGTGATGGAAACACCAATGGAAATTATGTCCCCACCCTGCACTCTTTCTTCATAATATTTACCACAATTTATAATCATATATATTTTTGAATGAATCTTTTAAACATATATATTGTTTTCCTCCACTAGACAGTAGGCCCGGGAAGGGCAGAGATCTGTCTGGGTTCTTCAGTACTGTATTCCTAGAGTTTGGCTCAATAAATATCTACAGAATGCCTTTGTTTCAATCCTAGATTCACCACCAATTATTTAGCCTGGCACAAGTCACTTAACCTTTCTGAAATCAATTTTATCATCTAAAAACGACTATAAGACTGCCTTCCTTTTGTATTATATTTAGGTTTTTCTTTTAAAAAAACACCATTGCCTAGAAGAGAATAGGGCTTAGTAAATGAATAAACTTCTTCCCCCCTCCCTGGTTTCACTTCCATGCATATCTAAGAATGATTCAACACTCTGTCCAAAATAAAGCAATGATTCACAAGTCTGGCATTTACCAGCCACTAGTTAACTTTTCCCTTCTTACTCCCCAATTAAGAGAAAGCTCATTTTGAGGTTTAATGGAGAGTGTCGCAGGTTCATCAGAGTTCAATTCAGCAGTCTGGAGCGAATCTGTAATAATCCATGACCACACACCAGTTTGTATTTTTCCACTAATAAAACTCAAGAATGGCTATGTTCAAATGGAATTTTGCAGGTCATTAATCCATTCTAAGGACTGACTCTTTTGGCTGTTTAATTGGGAAACAGTGGTGGTAGAAGCAGGTTAAGAATCTGGATTTACCTAAAAGATAAGGTGGTAGACTGTTTAAATTTTATTATTTTATACTTCCAAAGAATTTCTGAATGACTCAAACAGAAAAATTCTAAAAGCTACTGTCACTTTTTAAAATCAAACAGGATTTAGGTAAGATTTGCAATGATTCCATAAAATGCTAAGCTCTGGTGGGCCAGAAAGGTTCTTTCTTATTTGAACCTGAAGAAAATAGCTTTAGAAAACTGTCCTTTCTCGTTCTGAACTGACCACAGTCCTCTATTTTGCTGCCTCGGAAAGAGACTTATTCCTCTTGTTAGTGATTGGTGGAAACACAGGCATGTGCCACAGTTTTGGCCAATGAAATGTAAGCAGATGTGTGGGGTGGAGAGTGGCGCAGGGCAGGGGGTAGAGTCTAGGATAGCACTTTCTCTCTTTAAATGGTACATTAGAAAGGGACATTCCCTTTTTCTTCCTCTGGATGTTATGAACTGCAAGATATCTGGTATATGGCAGCTGTTTGGAAATGGTAGCTCAGGGTATGTGGAATAAGAAATATTATTATCTGCATTTTACAGAAAAAAAAGAAGTGTACAAACGCAGAAGGACTGGACAGAGTCCAATCTACTCAGGACACAGAAGCCTCAGTTGTTGTCTGATAATTATCAGATTATTATCTGATAATTCTCCACTCCCCCACTCCCCTTTTTCCCCCCCATCTTCCAACCAGTCCTGGAAGTTTTAATATTGGCAAATGCCTACAGCAATGCCCAATCACTACCCAAACACCATATTCTTAAATTTAAATTCTAAAGCACCAACTGGAAGAAAGATGGCCATTTACTAATCTCATACTTCAAAGGGGGATATTTGGATAGATGGATGGATAGATGATAGATCTCATATATGCACTTATTTAACATATATTCAATATATGTATAATTAACATATATCTCACATACACATTTAATATATATACCTTTAACAAATATATTCAACAGGTATTTTTACATATGTATATTTTACACATATATTTTACGAGTGCGGTATGTGTATGTGTATACAGAGATAGAAGAAACAGAGACAGAGACAGAGAGAAAATAGTTGATGCCTTATGGAAATCCAAAACAATACTGGGAGCAATCCTCGATCCCCAGAAATTCATAGATTCAGAGGTTATGTGAATGACTAGCCTTGTTCTTTTGCCAGCACACTGATGAAGAAAGTTCAGGAAAGCAGTGTCAGTGAGCAGTTTCCTTATCTCTGAAGAGGTTTTAATGACTAACTGCCCTTCCTCTCCTTTATTTCTCTATCTTCTATGAAATTGTAATGACTGGCCCTAAAGATGATAACTGAATGTCTGCAGTGATTTAATCCTGTCACACACAGTAAAGACACAGCTAGAAACTCTGTCGATATCAGGAAATATCAGATTTCTGTAAGAAAAGAAAACAACTGATCATCTCTAGAAACATTCAGTTGCAGTTTAAAGTAGATGCATATGAAGTTAAAAACAAACAAGTCATGCACCACAATGTTCATGGCAGCACTATTTACAATCACCAGGACATGGAAGCAACCTAAGTGTCCATTGACAGATGAATGGATCAAGAAGACGTGGCACCTATATACAATGGAATATTACTCAGTCATAAAAAGAAACAAAATTGAATTATTTGTAGTGAGGTGGATGGACCTAGACTCTGTCATACAGAGTGAAGTCAGAAAGAGAAAAACAAATACTGTAGCCTAACACATACATATGGAATCTAAAAAAAAAAAAAAAAAGGTTCTGAAAAACCTAGGAGCAGGGCAGGAATAAAGATGCAGACGTAGAGAATGGACTTGAGGACACGGGGAGGGGGAAGGGTAAGCTGGGACGAAGTGAGAGAATGGCATGGGCATATAAACACTACCAAATGTAAAATAGATAGCTAGTGGAAAGCAGCCACATAGCACAGGGAGATCAGCTCGGTGCTTTGTGACCACCTAGAAGGGTGAGATAGGGAGGGTGGGAGGGAGATGCAAGAGGGAGGAGACACAGGGATATATGTATACATATAGCTGATTCACTTTATTATAAAGCAGAAACTAACACACACCATTGTAAAGCAATTATACTCCAATAAAGATGTTAAAAAACAAACAAACAAGTCTCCACTGACAGAGTCATTCCAGAATGACCCCCGTTCTGTCTCCATTTTGATCACGGAGCACAGCTGCACTTCAACCACACCTTCAAATGCTAAAGTTAGGAGTGGAATGTTTGATTTTGGTTTTCTACTTTGGTTGAGAAACTTCACATCTTGACTCTCTCTAAATGTAATAATCCTGTGCCTCTGTATCTAGTATTACACCTGGTAAACAAGTCTGAGGGTAGGAGTGGCCCCCTCTCTTGACCTGGGACTTGCAGGACGGCAAGGAGCGTGATTTAGAAAACCAAGAATTTGGCATGGAAGTAGCTGGGGGTTTTTTCTTTTTAAAGAAACATAATTATCGGTACTTCTCATTAATTCATAAATTATGTGCCTCCCCTCCCATCTCTAAACCATTAAACCCCAACCAATGATTGAACCATCTTATCACTAAAAGCAGAATAACTTTCTTTTTTGCCTGTTGGTGTATTCCTCTGGACTCCCCTCCCCCTTTTTTCCTACTCTGATCAGTGAGCCAGAAAGAAGTATATGATAAGTTTCAATGTTTAACAAACATCATGTCATACCACAGACCTTATAAATGTCAGCAGTAGGCCTTCAGAATTAAAAAGTATACTGATAATTTATTTTTGTTTTACTAGTGTCTTATTTTTAAATTCAGGAAACTGGTTTGAATAGGTAGTCTTTTTATGGGTATCGACACATTAATAATAAGAAATATATTGTCTATTATAGGAAAGACATTAAAACAGAATGCTCTGACATCTAGGATTATAATATTGCCAAAATATGTCACTAAACCCAGAATCATATATGTGCAATATGCTGCTTCAAGAAAAATATGGATTTAAAAATCACAGCTTATAAGACATTATAAGCTATGATTATAAGACTACATTTTAAGATGACATAATAGAGGATATATTAGTCAGTGTTTCTCGTAAATGAATCAACCCATTGCATAATTACAATCATATTTAATCATGAAAGCAAAGTACAGAGAGCAACATAATCTCCTTTCTATTTGGACAATTCATCTCAGACTAGAATTAGCCTGAAAGCAAATCCCTTGAGGGTTGCTTGTCTGGTTATACCTGACCATTCAATAGAAATTAAATGTTTTTAAAATTCTGGGTTTGAACAGAAACATGGCTTTCTAAAATAAATGTAATTTTTTTTTTTTTTAATGCAATCACTCAGTGTTTGTTTAATGTTTGATGCACTCAATAGCAATTCCACCCTTAAGCATTTGTGAAGTAGTTTGTGGACATGCTTGCAGTAGTATACTTATGTGCAAAAATCAAACATAAAAACTGATCACATGCTCACAGCTGGAAACCGTGTCAGGCTTTATTCAGGAAGGTATCAGGCATTATCATTTAGCGCTCCCACAGCGGGAGGAAAAATGGTGGCACAGAGGAGAACGATCACATCAGACACACTCCAGGGGTTTCCTTTCCCTACATTGTTCCTCTCCCAAATGTAACTCTTTAAATTTTAAATAGGAAAAGAACACACAGAATCATTGCTCAGAACAAAAAAAGGAGGAGGAGGAGTGGATATGGAGGAGGAAGGAAGTGGTAAAACAAGAAGGAAAACATTTCTCATTAAATAAAGTGAATACTAGAAAGTCCAACAGATACTTTCATGTGTCCTTAAGACCTAAAGAAGCACACACATCAAAGAGGTTTTGAAGATCTACTTTAGTTCAGACAGACCAGTGTTTTCCTTTGCCCTGTTTTACTGTTGTTGATCGAACAATTACTCCTTAGTAATCAAGTGCAAATGTATTCAAGAATAGCTAATTGATGAGGTTTTGCCTCCTAAACCTACACTTAATGGATACAATATATATTAATATTGTATTCAGGTGTAAATTCAGGTGAAGACACCTGAACTGGAGCACATTTTATTTTTCCTTTTCCAGAGATGTCGTCTTCGAACCCTGTTATCTAATTCTATTTCTTCATAGAAAATTATAATTTAGGAATGAATGTTAACCTTTGAAAATCTGAATTTTCACATTAGTCCTTGTTTACTACAATAAGACCGCCATTATTTTAGAAACAATTATTACAGTACTAGGTTTATTATTCCAGAAAAGCAACATTCAGTAGAGGTTTAGTTTCAGCAAGTGGAGAAATTTCTAAAGAAACGATTGCTGCTTCACAGCAATGGTAGTCCATGCCAATGGACAGCAGTGGCATAACCAGCTCCTGAAGGTCCACAGATGGATGAGCCATTCAGTGTTTCTCCTCCCATCTATCCTCTGCACCAACCGCTCTACCTCTGGACATTGCAGGCACTCTTTAGATACTTTGTAGTGGGGACTGAAGAGTGGCCCTTTGAGCCCCAGTCACTTGGCTGTCTACACTGCTTTGGGAATGGTTTGAGAAAGAAATCTTTATCAGCATGTAATAGCTAAGTAAAGGTAGAAATAGATCTTTGTCCATCAATCAATCCTTTTGTAAATCCCCTACGATTAGAGATGAATCATCCTCATCCCTAAATTTCATACTGAAAAATTATGGTGAAACTCCAGTGTGTCTTTCTTTCGACTCTGTCATAAATACAGAAACTAAGCCATAAACAGATTAATTACATGTTTAGCCTAAGGTAAATCTTAAATAAAATTTAAATGTGACCTCTAGCCTCCTGACTGCAAGGCTGAGCTTTCCATCAACTCCTATTCTAAATCCTATGTGTGGGTGTGTGTAAGTATACAGACATATAAATATAGATAGTACATATACATGTGAATAAATGTAGTATATATATATATGTGAATACACACACCAGCATACATATACATATGTATATATGTATACATGTGTACATATGTATACATATGTACATAGACACACATATCCTTTTAAACTTTTAGTTTTTTTCTAAAAGGAGACAAATACAATAGATCCTTAGGCCGAAATAAGAAGAAAAAAGCTGAATATGTGCATTTTCTTTTTAAACAGGGAATCAGATCAGCCTAACAAGATGTTTCCCTGAAATATTGGACTCAAATGAGTCCATTCAGCCATGGCAAGGAGAGGTTTCCAGCCAAAACATTTAATTAGTGCCCAATTAAGACAGCCAGAGTGATGTGAAGTCCGGGCTCTGGCCGCGTGCATGCCTCAGGATGGGTAAGCAGCTTAAGTGAGTCTAGTCTGACTAAAAGCTGTCAACTGTCAAACTGTCAGTGGGCCATATGGGTCAGGCAGCATCTCTCTGAAGAATTTGGCTTGTCCACTCATCAGGGGAAAACACCTCCTATACCTTTGGGTTGACAAATACCCAGCAGTTCCTCAAAGTGGGAAGGAATTGAAGTCTTGGTTAGATTAAAGGAAGAGCCATGTCACGTCCCCGTTTCAACTTCCCTGGCACCTCATCAGCTAGAGAAAAAGGTCCAAACTCCTTCACATGGCAGACGACACCCCTGCCTAATTATCTGGCCTCATCTTTCATCCCCCTCCCCTCCCACTTTATCCTCAAATGACGCTGAACTGCTTGACATTCACTCCGTGTGCACGTGCACTTCTGGCTCCAAACCTTTGCTAATACTGTACCCTCTGCCAACAATAGCATTCTCTCTTCTCCCTCCACCTCAACTCATTCATCTCTTTCACTCATTTGCTCTTTTATATTAAATTAGGAGTAAGCTGCTACAAGAAGCCTTTCCTACCCATCCCCTGTGAATCGACCTCAGGCAAGGTTACAGACCCCTCTCCTATGCTCTCACGAGCCCCTGGGTGTCTAGCCTCCATCTTAACACATATGAGTCTCATCATGTCTTTATAAGCCCACTTTCCCCTCTTGACTGTACACAGTCTGATGGCAGGAGTGTTTCTTTGGTCTTCATAATCCTAGCATCAAGGGCACTGAATGTTCCTAATAGTTGTAATTGGTAAGAATCAACAAATTAATCATGAAACAATCAAGTTAAAACCATCTTTACTCCATGTTTATTTCCTTCTTTTGTTTCAAAATGTCCCCTTTAGGCAAGCAAATATCACCATGCAACTGGAATGATTTGCCTGTGTAGACATAGGAAGTCAACACACAAGTGAGTCACTGCAACCCTATTGCTCATCCTGGACAGAGGTCAGTGGGTATGCCCTTCCAAGAGGGTACACACAGGGCAGAGAAGCCTGGAATTAAAATTGATTAAGGTATTAGGATGAGTGCTGTCAAATGGAGGAATGTACTGGTAATTAAAGTCAAATAATCTTTAAAATAAATTGTTTTAATTTAGGTATTTTATCATAACTGGTAATCAAATAGGATGTAGAAGATTCTGGAGCAGTGGGGGGATATCTTGGTTCCTGGAAAGACCCTAGTCCTCTTCCAGCCTCTTCATCACCAGAAATGTTTTTATGTGAATTTCGGAAAGAAGAAACTGTCAAAGGCAAACTTGAAAAGCAGAAAAGATGGGAAGAGATGCCACCAGAGTTCATTACAGCTTGAAGCCCATGTGTGCGTGTGTGTGTCTGTGTCGGTGTGTCTGTGTGTCTGTGATGGGGATTGAGGTACAAACTCCCCAGAAACTATTCAGTAAATACTGGGAAAAGATTCAGAAAAGATTGGGATCTTTTCATTCATCTTTCTACTACCTTCTTCAGTAAATGTGCTGCATTAACTCTCTCTAATACAGTCCCATCTCTTCTCCTAAAAACCCCTGGGACCAAAGGGTGTTGCCCCTAACAGTTCCCTAAGGAAATGTACTGTTTTCTTGTTTTATTTCTAAGAATTAGTCTATGTCTTTAGAGCAGCTATGTTAAAATTAGATCAAAGATTAGAAATCCCAAATGTCATTTAATAATGAAATATCATCAAAAATGAAAAAAAAACTTTGATAAAAAAAACATGCATTAGAAAACAATAAACATTCTCATACTTAGTACTTCCTATGGTCAAAACAAAGGTAGAACCTGTGAACTAATCATTAGACAGAGTATCTTGAAAAAGAGCACATGTAAATGATGTCATTTTGCAAATGCCAACTGTTGGTCACACCTCCCAGTACAGCTAAATCAGACTATAACTATTACCCAAAAAAGTTAAAAACACATTATTTTAATACATCGATGAACCATGTTGAAAACTAATGCTCTTACACAAACCTGGACAATCGATTTCATGGCCTGTAAGGAAAGGACCCTAAACCCTGCATTGAGTAACTGCACGGAGATATGTGAAAAGTCACATATGCTTCTGTAGGAATGGGGTTGTGTGGATAAGAAACCGGTGGAAAGAGCCTTACCCTGATAAAGGTGGAGAAAGGACTAGAATGTAACTATGACTTTCTACCTAAAGTAATATGTGTTACTACCAAAATGCAATTTTTTCTTCATCCTCAAAGGAGAAAAGTTGTCTTGCTTCCACCTTCACAGAAAGAATACCTATGTCTGTCAAGAGGACACAGAATCACAAAGTCCATGAAAGACTCTCCAGAGCGCATGCAAACCTGCAGGAGGCAGCCTCTCACCAAGCGGCAGGGAGGGCTGAGTTAGCAGCTGCTTTCCCTCCATACTAATGCTAAACCACACCAGCTGATCGCATCCTCTCCACTCTTCCTGCAGGAGCAGAAACAACCAGAAGCCCTAAGGCTTCCTCCTGGCCTCTCTACCATCTCCAGGGAAAAGATTCTGAGCCTCTTCAAAGAGATATTAAGAATCCTCAAGCGCAGGATGGGGCTACTTCACCCTTTGTCACCTGCCTCTTTGCTTCTTCCTTTGCCTGTTTCTCCTTCTTGGGAAGAGGCTATTTGGAAAGACCCAAAAGAGACAGAGAAACTGTGAGCATAAGAAAATATAAGTCAGGCAACAAGAAGTGGTGAGAATTTGTGTGTGTGTGTGTGCGTGTGTGTGTGTGAGGGAGACAGAGAGAGAGACATTTGGTGGCTCGCCTTAAAAGATGCAGATGACATGCAAAACCTAAGAGCCCAAGGACCTCTGCTGCCATCCAGTTAGCTGTATCCGGAGAGTAAACCAAAAAACATATTAACTGAGAAACCAAACTCAGGAGAGAAGCAGAAATATAAACCCAAAACAACAAAAAGACACTAGGAAGAAAAAAGGACGAGAGAGAGAAGGAGCCCTTTGATGTCTACCTGGATTTCTCTACATTCTTGAACATCTAACGGCAAGATTTATTTTCTTCCTGAAAATGGACTGTTTACCCCTCCCAGGTAAAACTTAGGTGTCACACTTAGAATAAGTCCCTGAAATCTCTTTTGCTCCCTCCTGGAGAGAATGTGGGAGGAGATGCAGAAAGGAGCCTCTCCTCTCCCTTTCCAGGGAGCATTCCTTCCTTAACTCAGAAGGTAATGAACCATATTGCAAGGAATCCTTAATCTGAGTATGCTTTATCTTGCAACGCACAGCATAGGTCAGAAAGGAATCAGAGTAGGGCTGTTTGCATACGCAAAATGGAAGTCCTAGATATGGATGTTGTAAGGGGAAGTTCCCAGATTCTTGGTACTAGGTCTGTATAGTGGGTTAATCATAGTTAGGGTCGTGTATCAAATCAACCTCCTACTCAAAGGAACCATAGTGATAAGGTCAGGGCAGAATGTGGGAAAAACATATGGCATAAAAGTGATTTCAGAATCAGACATCTGAGCTAAGATTAAAAAAAAAAAAAAAAGTCAGACACGTGGTTATGGAAGACCTATGACTCAGATTCACAAAACTTCAAGAGCAGAACCACAGAGCCAGGTCACCACCAACAGAACAATCTGTATCTCCATATGTGTGGGTTTAATAGCAAGACGTGAAAGAGCAAAACTAGCAAACTCACATAGGTACTGTTCTAAGATTTATTAAGATATATCACAGGACCGAAAAGGTACCAAACTCCATAAGCCTTATGAAAGTAATAACAAGCTTTGTGTTGGTAATAACAAAGGATTATAATTGGTCATTAAATTATATATACTAAATAGAGGAAATCAAGCGCTGAGCTTGCTATTGACATATAAATGTTGAATTAGAAAAAAAATAGCCAATTCCCTTGACTTAGATTAACACAGATGACAGGTCTAGTAAAGCAAACTGAATGAGAACCATCTAGGTGATAATGATCACAAGGTCTGTAGACTGTATCTAGAATGAAAGAGAAAAAAAGAAAGGTGAAAAATGTCTAAGGTGGCGAAACCCTGAAAATCAAATGGCAACTGTTAAAGTAGTGAAAGGAATGCAAATTGAAATTTAGCTATATCAAAATTATTCCGGGTTACCTAAAAATGACAGTACTCTTTATAATAGTACCAGAGACTATGCTCAATAAATATTTATATATAGGGCTAAAAATATGGAAGGAAATGCTAACATTAAAAAGAATGAAATAATTTTAACTATTTCAAGGTATTAAAATAGGTATACAAGACATAAAAGCAATTAAATTTTTAAAAATCAATATTTCTGGTATATAAGCTTCAAAAAAGTAAGAAAGAACAAGCATTTAAATAAGTTGTCAGTCAACTAGGAAGAGGCATGAGTGCAGCTTCTAGGATACCTACTATGTTTAGTATCTTGATCTAGGTACATGCAATTTGTAAAAATTCACTGACATGTACATTTTTCTGAATTAATGGTATACTTCAATAAAAAGTTTTCTAAAGAAAAAAAACTAATCAGTCATAATGTACGTTCCTAAACCCTTGAGTTTATCCTCCTAGGGTATTTAAGAGTAAGGCTCAGGCCAAAAACCAATAATGACACCCTAGGTTGTAAAGAATACAGTCCTCTAAAAGTGTTGAGAATACCTCACACTTGGTCAATATATTTAAAGTCTTAAAAAGCATCTTAAGAGATACTTGTTTGACTCCTAATAAAACGGACAATGTTTGTAAGCAGGCAACTTGATACACAGTGATGTGTGAAGCTGGGTGTGCATAACTTGAGTGAACTGATTTCAGGAGTAAAATGTTCTGCGTGTTCAAGTTTTTTGAGACCAACTTAATGACCTAAGAAAGTAGCATTTCTTCTGGTCCCTGGTGGCATAGCATGCGTCCAGTTACAAAATCAGAATTCCCACAATCAAGTCCCAATTCCACCAGTTCTAATCTGCCACTCTGGGTAAAACATTTAACATCGCTGAGTCCGTGATTCTTATCCACATAGACTGGGATAACATGGATTGCCCTATTTACCTGCTTGGGTTATTTTGAGTCTTACACAGACAATGTAAGCAAAAGTGCTCTGAAAGCTGTAAAATACTCTAACATTGTGTTAAATTAAGTGAACAAGGAGGTCATTAGACTGGGTGGCTCTGATGCCTTAGCAGCCTACATTGATTGGCAAACCAAACCAAAACCTGTAAATGCCTCAAGGTTAAGAAGTCAAAGCCTAAGGACAACCAATCACAGCCAGCTAGGCTTTCCCAAATAAGGCAACCTTAAGCTATAGTCAATCGAAAGATCTCCTTGCTTTGCTTCCACATCTTCCCTATAAAAGTCTTTCCTCGGGCTCCTGTCAGTGGAGCACGCCTAACCAATTCCGGTTTGGTGCTGCCTGATTCAAATTGATTTTTGCTCAAATAAACTCATAAAATTTGTAATATGCTTCAGTTTATCTTTTAACAAGTGTAAAACAATATGACTGTTGGTTCACAACCTTGGGAGTTCCCTGGGTGAAATCTGAAACCTGGCAGCCAGAGGGCAAGGAGATACCAAAAAAAGAGGCAGCCCACTCCAGACCAGTAGGTGGCAGGTTTAATAAGCAAGGGAACTTATAAACGAGATGAGTAGATCTCCACACCCACCCTCCAGACTCTTAAAAGTTTATATAGAGGCCTCAAATGGATTCAAGCAGTCTCAACAACTCACTCTCTCAAGGCTGCATACTTGAACACAGCTCTCACTCTGGGAACGGTGGGCGAACTGGACATCCCATGGGCAGGCTGGGTCCAGCACTCAGCTCGGGTCAACCAGCGGTCACATCTTCTCAATGACTGACTCCAACAGATTCCCATTTGAACAGCTTAAATTTGATGACCCGGTCTGACTGAGCTCCATTTAATTCTCTTCCATCTACTCTGTATACTACTAGCCACATTCAACTTCTTAAAAACATATATCTGATATATTTTGTTCTTGTCTCAAACCTTGAGCAACCTCCTTCTATCTGCAGCCTCAGATCTTTGATACTAAGGTCCCAGCCCCCCTAGTCACTCTCATCACCTGTGATGCCACACTTGAGGTCCAGTGCCACAGGCTTCCAAATCACACCATGTCCCTTCCTACCTCTACAAATTTGCTCCTATCGTATCCTCCCCTCACTGTGTCCTTCCTGCTCCTCTTCTTTCTGTCAAGTTCTTTAAGGCCCATTTCATATCCTTCCTTTTCCATGAAGCCTCCCCCATGAACTCCAGTCTATTGATCTATTTATCATCCCTGAGCTTCTGTGGGTATGATATTCCACATCTAAATTTACAGTTTGGCTATATGTTTCTCTAAACGTCTGTATGCATTGACTCCTCTTCTCACCAAACTGTAAAATCACTTTAGAAGAGGAATCCTCTCCTATATTTCATTTCCCTTTCCCAGTAACTTTCACAATATTGATAAATGGCGATGACACTGAGGTTCAATAAATATTGGGATTAGCAAAAAATATTCATGGAAGTGAATTAAGTTAGTAATTTTGAAGGGGGCATGGGACAGTTACACTGATGTCTGTGTACCAAGGACATTATTTCTCTTATTCATTTCAAATATACCTTCTGAGAAGTGCTTTGAAACTACAGACAAAAATGAACCTACATTAGTAGGACCAGGGAACCAACCTATGTCACTGTGCCTGATATACAGGATTCAGACAAATACGAAAAAATTAATCCATACACAGGACTCAAATAAATACAAAACTAATCCCAAACAAATAAATACAAAAGATTAATAATCCAAGACGTGATTGTGCATAATAAATGCCTAAGGAGTGGCTGACTTTTGACAAAGGGAGTTCTGCCAAGTTCTACCGAGATTAGACTCAGCAAAGCAGGTCACTAAGGAAAGAGGAGAAAGACAGGTAAGTGGTCCAAAATTCATCTGCATTTTGGACTTAGCCATTAGGTACATCTGATTAAACTCCTGCAAAGAGGTCTGACTGTAGGTGGGTGGTGGCACTGAAATTAGCAGGGTGCACACTGTGGAAGGGAGGAGAAGGGAGGAGAAATGGAAGGAGTGGTATATGGAAGTCACTTCAGTTAGCAAACCTTTGTGATTCTGACTTTTTGCTTTTTTTTTAACCTTTTTTCCCTCCACTTTGTACTCAAGCTCAGATTCAAAGCGATGGTTTCATAATAATAAATAAATAATTGTGGAACCAAGAAAAGATCCAAAAGATATCCCAAGAAGGATTACATACTGGGCTTTAGATCTCACTGCAGTGAGAGACAGAAAGTAGGTTTGGGTTTGCCTGCCTGGATGGATGGCTGGAAGGCAGTGATAGACACCCAGTTATAAAGCTCAGGAGGCATTTTTTTCTTGCCACCAGTAGATGTCCAGGCTGCCAGGCAATCATGTTTTAAAACACTTCTTTAAGGGATAGTGATGTTTTTTCTTTCCTCTAGGAGGCTTAAATGTACACATATCTTCCCATAGACATTTCTCTAGCTTCAAGAATAGGCTGGGTTTGGGGAATACCTAGACTCCTACAGAACTGTCGCCCTAGAGGACTATGGCTCTGACATCCCCAAGTGCTGCATGTCTTTCAGCACGTGTCTCTAGCCTTCAAGACAGGCCCAGTGAACAAAATGAGAGAAGAATAGGTGCTCTAGAGAGATGATGATTTAACAAAGATTGCTAATATAAGTTCATGGACTCTTTTTTTTTTTACAGTTTTTAAAATGTTTTCACAACTATTATCTCTTTTGATCCTCACACAACCTTATGAAGCCAGCAAAGTAAAGATGATCATCTTCATTGCATTCTCTTTGTGTGAACAAGGCAGAAGTTCGGGGATTCTACCTGCCTAGGTCACAGAGCTGCTATACTGCCTGGTGAGACTGGAACCCAGACATGCCAAGTGCATCCAGATACATATAGGCCCCCAAAACAGAAGACTGAGCTCCTTGAACGGTGAGGAGCTCAGGAACTCTCTGGAAAATATGAGACAGACATAGAACCCCCAAACCAGGGCTTGGAAGATATATCTAAGGCCAAGTTCTTCATTTTACAGGTAAAGTCTAACTTGGTTGAATGGTTGGCCCAAACCTATCCATCAAGTTCATGTAAAAGTCAGCTCTCCTAACTCCCAGTCCGGTGCTCTTTTCCAGCCACCATGGTGACATCTCCTTCCATTCATCCTGGTTTAAACAAAACACTCTCCATGTCAGTGAGACAGGGTAGGATCCACTTATCCTGACAAAGCAAACTGGAGGTTTGAACAAATACCAGAAGAAACTGGGACCTGCAAATGGATGAACTATAGTTAAAAGACTCTCCCTTGTAAAATAAGAAAAACTGAGAAGAGGTCTGAGAGGTAGGAGGAAGCACCAGATCCAGAGTTTGTAGGTCCTCATTTGCCTGCTAATCCTGCCCCTCCCTGCAGAATGATTCTGGAAGCCTGGCTGAGGGTCAGTTTCCTCACTTGCAGTAGGTGGGTGAACAATGCCTGCTTCACTGGGCTGTTAACGAGAAGGTACTGAGATAATAAGTGGGAAAGTTCATTGCAAATGCTGATAAGGTATGTTCATCCTTACTTTTGTGGTTTTGCTTTCCTGAATTATCCAGCTAATTGTCCTTCCCTTCACCTGATTTTTGTTTCTGTATATGTGGCCCAGGCTAGCTGTCCAGTGTGAGGATGAAAGGTCATGGCATAATCACTCCCAGATAGACTTTAAAACTGTCCTTTAGCACCCAGGTGCCTCATATGAGATAGTGAGTGTATATGAGCAGCCAGAATGTGGAACTGAGATACCTCTGAGATGCTGAAAAACAAGCCCTAATAAATAAGCTCAGCCACCTCTGAAGATGTCACATAAGAGATTGTTCACTTACATCTGATGAAGAAAATTTGGGAATATCCACTTTTCAAAGGAACGTGGATATTACTAACAGAGCTAAAACTGAAGAGGCAAGGAAAATGGAGAACTCCCAAATCAAGAGTTTATCAAGATGTCTTCAGCCTTGTCCAGGGTAGAGGACAACTGAACTCCAGGAGTGGAGACAAATCCATAAGGCTATCAGAACCTGAGGACACTGGCTTTTACGATCCAGATAAACTAAGTGGCTGTGAGGCCTTGCTCACCAACAAAAAACAGGGTTTAAACTCCAGCTTTTTAACAAGACTAGCTGCAAGGAGCGAACATGCTGACCAGTTACGCTATACCCAATCTTGTTTTAAGTGAATAAACTAGCATTAATTATACATTAGTTTTCTGTGAGCTTGGGTTGTCAGTCCTCCTGACCTTAGTTACCCTGGGAACAAACAGGAGAGGAAACCAGAAGACCTCACCTGTGTACAGGTGTCTGTGGTGAGAATGCCACAAAACAGCAAGTTACAGACCCAAGAGAACCAGAAGGAAAGTGTGTAACTTGCTATTTGCAGCATCCTCACCAAGACCACCTGTAAACAGGACCGGGTTACACATGACAGCAGTTAGCCTGGGTGGAAAAATCATGTAACTCCCTCTTCTCTGTGCTTATAATCAATGAGAACTCAACCAGAAAGTATACCAACTCGATTTTCCTTTCAAAAAGACTTTTGATTTCCAAAGTAGGAAAAGATATGCTGACAATACTAGCCTTTTTTAAAATTAGATTATGCTCTTTGTGAGGTACAAGTTAAGCCCAATCTCCCTTCTTTCTGAGGCATTTTTGAAAATGCCTGATATAAGAAATTATGAGGAAAGTGCATAAAAGCAGAAATTTAATGATATTTTATATACTCCATTGCTAAATTCAAAAAGTGAACAAATATATTCAAGAAAAAAACATTCCAATTAAGGTAGTTGAAATTAAAAGAATTATATTACCTTTTGGTTAACCAGAAAACTCAATTAACCAAAGTCACTTATTCACTATGCTTTTCAGTTAGTGAAGATTTTGGAAAATTTAATAATATAATTATACATCAGAGTTTGTCATGAAGATAATATCCAGTTGTTACAGTACATAATGTGCAGAGAATTTCTTTCAATTGTTATTGTACTGAGTGCTATTTATTTCAGAAATACTCTAGAGTTAAAGAGGGGAGACATTCTAGTTATTAATCTTAAATCCTTTCAGGATGGGAACATGGCCGTGGGCCAGCAAAATGGAAAGATGCACGGCAATAAAAAATCAGCAATTCCTTCCTCAAACTTCCTAACCCAAGTGGCCAATTGTTGGTTGTCACTGCATTAATCTAATTGTAACTCTTTCCTATTGAATTTTAAAATACACGAAATGACTGGGGGGAAAATAGCAACTTGTAAAAATCAAAGGGTTCTACAGTTAATGTTACATTCAAAGGTAATTACTTAACACACGCAAAGCCTAACTGCGCAACCTACAATTCTGCAACTTTCTGTCAGCTCTTTTGCTTCTACTTTAAATAAAAGAAATCCCTTTCATTTTGTCAAGAAAACTTTTCTCTACCTCACTACTGCCTGACAAGGGAACAGATGGCAATTTAAGGGGAGAATTTATGAGAGCCACAATCTTAATGTTGCATAAAGGAAAGAAAAAGACTCGCATCAAAACCACTGACAAATGTACTTGCTAATATTAATGCACTCCCCATTCATCCAATATGCTTCCTAATTGCTTTTCTGTACATAATAATGTGGCACCTGCTGCTCAACATTGCAAACGCATCAGGATTTCTCCAAAGTCAAACAGCTCTGCAACTGGCCCTCTCCCAGTGATAAATGTAGAGCACTGTATCACGCACAGTTCCTGTCAGTGGCATAATTAAAATTTTATACTTACAGAAAAAGATAGTAAACAATCAGTTCTTAAATGGATTCACAAGAGGAACTCTTGTTACAGCCAACTTTATAATTAGTATGCATCATGTACTGCTAATATATCCATGACAAGAAAATAGGGGAAAAATGAGAAACTTGAGCTGTTCCCTTAATGCAATGTTAAACTAAAAGAAAGGAAGGAAGGAAGGAAGGAAGGAAGGAAGGGAGAAAGGGAGAAAAAAAGAAGAAAAGAAACAATCTACTGTTACTTTACTATTGCATCAAGAGCTTTCTCTCATGTTAGCATGTTTCTTCCCTATAGCTTGTCTATGCTTTCTCAAGTGGTGATAAGAATAAGATTGGAGATTAGGAGAAAAAAAATTTTTGTGTGCACACACATCAGTGAAAGCACACCCCAAATTCCAATTTTTGTGTAGTATGGGGCTCAGAAAACTACAGCCTGCTGACTAAATCCAGTCCACAGACTGTTTTGGTAAGGTCTGTGAATTGAGAATGATTTGGATATTTCTAAATATTGGAATACAAATTAAAAGAAGAAGAATATTTTATGACACTTGAAATTATATAATATCAAATTTCAGTGTCCATAAATAACGTTTTATTGGAACACAGCCAAGTTCATTCATTTACATATGGTCTCAGGCTGATTTCCTGCTACAAGGGCAGAGTTGAGAAGTTGCAACAGAGACTGTACGTACGGCCTGCAAGGCCTAAAATATTTACTATCTGGCCCTGTTCAGAGTTTGCTGGCTCCTGAGTGAAGGTATTTGTACTCTAGAGATCTATGCAAGTACAGTCTGTAGCTATTTATATGTGTGTGCACACATAAACACGCACACATAAACAACGATTAGTGATCAAGGAGACAAAAGTAGGGTTCCAGCAAGCTTATATCTGTGTGTGTGCACATGGGTATGTGTGTGAAAGGTGAAAAATTATAACTCTAAGCGTAATTAAAAAGTAATGTCGGACTTGTGATAAAAATCAAATTATATTAATTATCCATGTGGGCTTTTATTTTGGTTACAATTATATCTTGCAAAATCTAGGTCATCACTTTTAAATCAAACATTTATGTTCCTATGTCTGTGAAGAGTCCACTTCTTAAACAGCAAAACAGCCAAAACAACAACCCAAACAGTAATAACAAAAGGTTTACTTTCAACTATCATAAAATGTTGAAATAATGAGAGATTTAGTAAAATATCATCACTGTTTAAGCCATTTGGCTGTTTTATTTTGACAAAGCTATGACTAAGCTAAAAAAAAAAGCTATTTGATAAAATTTCTTAGAACTACACAAGTGCGCACACACAAACACACAAAAATACAAATGAATGCATGTAAAACTGGTTAAAGCTAATAAGGCCTATGGATAGTGTCAATCTCAGTTTTCTGGTGTTGCTGTTGTACTATAATCATGTCAGATGTTACCAGTGGGGGAAACGGGATGAAGGGTACACAGGACCTCTCCATACTATTTTTGCATCTTCCCGTGAATCAATAATTATTTAAAAGTACAATTTTTTTTTAAAGTTATTCGAGAACAGAGACCTTCTCTGGACAATGGGTTGCCTCCTCTAACTAATATGAAATTATATTGTACCTGGATTTTTGTTTAATTGACAGGGAAAAAGAAAATAATGATAGAGATAAATAAATACATCTAAAGATCTACACACTCTCCGTATATGAAATAAGGCTGAAACAAATCAATCAGTTTAATTTTTTTTCTGGTGACTAAAGCAGGGGGTGGGGAAGGGGGCAGAGAACCAGCAAATGGATTATTTGGTTTGGTGGACAAAGCACCGAGTTAGCTAGCTGACCATTTTGCTTTGCGTGGCTTGTCAAGTGTTCCTTCCCAATAAGTCCGGCCTGCAGGGCCTGATGACTCTTTCTTTGCTCCTCTTTTCACATCCCCCAGGCACATTCTTATTGGCCAGGACCTTTCCCTTACTGTACAATTACCATCTTTTACATCTAGATGAAAATCCTTTTCTTCACAGCTGAAAGCTGAAAGAGAAGGGAATTTGAATCTAGAGGATTTTAACTTGCTTTGCTTCACTAGGAAAGCATGCCCCATACAATGTAGTGCCTTTTTAAAATTGCTTGTTCCTTTAAGCAAATAGTATTAATTCCAACATAAAAAGAGGGAGAGGACTACCTGTGAATATAAATAAAGTGAGAAATTCCATAACTAAAGATTAAGGTCTAAATCAGAGGCACAGATGCAGATAAAATAATTTGTGTCATGAATGAAAATGTTACACACTTAACTCCTAAGAAAAACAAAACCTTTTTGAAGATAAAACTGCATAAAAATTGCTGATGTGAGTGAGAAATAAAGTATGTTTTTAGTTTTCATGGCAGGAAGAAGATGAGATTCGTTTTTATACCACTCCACAAAGGCTTGCTAGCAACCTGCTTAGAATACAATAGATGGGATTTAAATTTCCTTTTCCTTTACGTGGTTTGCTCATTTGCATGCTAGGCCCCAGAATGGTCTTCCCTCTCTCTGCCATTTCACAGAAACACTGGAATCTGAGCGCTGGGAGCTAACTGAAAGGTACAAGGTGCTTGTGAGTTCAGCAGAAAGCTCTTTTATCAATGTATTTGCAAGGGAAAAATGTAGTCCTTTCCTCACTTCATTGGGTAACTTTTCCTTTGAGGGACAGCTTCAAAAATCTCCTCCCCAGAACACCTTTTGGCCCAGAAAAAGTGCTCCGGATTCCTCAAAAACACAGAAGCAAGCTCACCATGGGGACTGCTAATGAACAAAGGTGAAATTAGTGTTGGTTTAAAGCATTTTTAGGAGAAGGATCACTCTACCTTTCTCCATTCCGGTGACAGTTTCTGAAATTTCTTCATTTAAAATATCATACGTAGCTGTAATTCACACTTACAAGAAAGTCCAAGGGGGCCAGGACATTGGAGGAAAGGAATATGAAGACCTTCTATTCCATTTTAGGACGATTCAAGTGTATACACATGTCACAACTATCCAACCCAGTGACTAATAACGTAAAAGAAGAGAAGGAAATAAACACAAGACATAAATGTAGATGAAACAGGAAATATCAATCCAGTTCTAATGACTGCAGTCAGCTTTTCAAACCTAGAAAGTACATTCTCATCATAAAAAGACATACTGTATATGAAGGGAAATGCTCCCTCATTGCAATATGAAGATCTCAGATGTGATGCCCAATGAAATAATAAAAGGACTATATTCATCAACAGACTTAAAACTGCATGTTATTCTCTGTTACCGACAACTGTTCATAGGAGCTGAAAGAGGTAGGGATGGCATTCCTATGTAAATAAGAGGGAGTGGTACTGGAGTGTTGTTTTTTCCAGCCTTGCAAGAGCCCTCACAGCAGGAAACGTTTTATTGTAATGCAAATGTATTTGATTTCCTCCAAAATCCCCTTTCACTGTCTTTCCTGTCTGAATGTATCATCATACCATATTTGCAATTCTATTAAGCACCATTTTATATTAGCCTAATTTACGTAACCTGCCTAATAGGAATCGGAAATGTTACAGTTATTTTACTGGATCCAATTAGTATTTCATTGTTTTAGCCTGAGCACCATATTGTACAATAGTCCTCAATACTCAGCTAAATGGAATAGGATGTACTCCACGTAATACGATAAATGGAAGCATATGTTTTAAGCTAATTAAAACGCAGTTAAAACCTTCCTGAACTGAAACCAATTGCATCCTTTAATATCTGGTGAGTGACTATTTAAAAAAAAAAAAAAAATCTAATAATGAAATGTCATCTTATGGTGAACTTAAGAAAAAAACACAAAAGTTAAGTAGTGAAAATAGCTGGACTAAATTACTAGTGAATTGTTTCCTGGAAACGCATTTTCTCTTTTTATGCCTCACACAGTGAAGAGTGAGTTTTCCCAAGTTAAATACGCAAATTCACAAAACGTGTAAAATTATTGGTTTAAATATATCAGTTAACAAGAGGGTGGAGGAGTATTTTTAAGTATTCCTATAATTAAAAATATAGTTTGCGATCCTATTTCTTATTTTAACATCTGTTCAATTTTAAGAAATATATCAAGCGTTGCCTTTTGTGCATCTATGTAATAATATATTTAGAAAAAAAGTTACATGATTTCAAATCAAAAAAATTTTGGGACAATGGTAGATTTTACAAGTGTACCAAAGGAAACACAAATAAATCAATGGCTTTACACGGGGATGCTAGTCTGTGAAGACTGACATTTTGTGTCAAAATTGTGAAGGTAGCAATAGCAATCACTGTAGCTATTTAACACTATAAATATATATCATATATAATATATACATAGTTCCTTATAATACAGGAAAATCTTTTTTCACTAATTTCAGAATTTTGCTACTGAATTCATATTGGGTTGTTACGCTTTTTTATCTTGGTATTGTTCCCCTAAGAACCACAGTTTCTATTAAAATATAAGTAGGAAATAATCAACTTATATCCAGGAGGAGAAAATACTGACACATAACCCAATTAAAAGCATATTTGCTTCTTAGTTTTTATACAGACACCTCTCAAACCCCACTCCCATGAAGAGAAAATAGTTTTTTAAATTGCAGCTTTGCCATAAATAGCTTTCAGAAAAATAAAATAGGTAAAAGAGGTTTTTCATACCTTAAAAGAGAGGCCAAAAGTTTAATGTTTAGCAAAATATCAAATGCAATATTTGGAGGAAAAATCTTATTTTTCACTCATGACAATAGTAAGAAACAATACTAAAGTGAACTCCTGGCCGACTGGAGATTTTTTACGGTAATACAGGATGGTTGCACTAAACATGAGAGTGTGCTTTATGTCATTTCTTTTGACTTTGCCATTAACTCCATAACAGCTGGCATCAAATATACTAAATTGTGAAATAATGAGCTTGTATATTGCTAGCAATTACAGAGTTAAGTTAAATAAATCCTTGGAGTACAAAATAAGTGTGCCTTCTACCTGACAATAAATTAAAGGTGACATCTGCCTTAATTTAAAACTGCCAAAGATCATAGATAAAAATCAACAACAACAAAAATACTGTGATTGAAACCACTTCTCGAAATTTGCCATATATATTTGACTAAATCCATTTCATATATGTTTATGACATCTGTCATCTCCATCTATTATTTAAACACTTTATGCATTGCTGAGTTATGAAGTATGTTTGTGATAACTATACTTTTGAATTAGAAAGCTCAGATTGTGAATGGTATATATCTTGGTTTCCTTGTCAATATATATATATTTAAACAGAAACTAGATAACCAATCCACAATATTCTTTTAGAGAATGATACCAGAGGGCCTGTGCCTTTAGAAAAACAATACAGTTCCATGTCTGAGGACCAGATTTTGTGGGGATGCTGTTGGTTACCATATAAACATCACTTATTCAGTGAAACTCATACATGTCATGAAATTAATTTTTTTCTTTAATTTTGAAAAAATATAATTTGAACTATAGATGAATGGACTATGTCCAAAAGGAATTCAGATGGCAGCTGCAGTTAGAAAGAGACTCAAACAGCCAGGAGCTTGATCTGTCAGAATAGAAATACCCTATGTAAATTAATCAGAGGGGGATGGGACAGGTACCAACACAGGACCCCTCTCTTTACACACACACACACACACACACATACACACTGCAAATATGAAAAGTTAAATAAGAGTCACAGAGCCTTATGGATTTCATAGAGCTGGAAGTGATTTTAAAAAGTGATTAGAGACAGCCTTTTGGTATCTAAGAGGGGAATAAAACTATCCCAACTGATAGTTATATGTTTCCCTTCTGAATATTTTCAGGGATGGAAACATAACTTAAGAGGTAATTCCTTTTCTGAAAATGTAGCATCTTCCCATCTTGAATCTGTTATGCACCCTAATATCTTTTGGTGATCTGGAAGGTGTAAGGCCATCTTACAAAGACAATGCAAGCCTTAATATTTCCATCCCAACAAAGCAAGCTATCAGTTTGGGTACAATGACCGACCTCACCATTTCCCATAGAATCAATTTGTATTATTGGGTATGAAGGTACAGACTGACATAGATCCAAAGTACTGAAAGCAGACTAGCCCTCAAAGAAACGAAGCTTGTTGGCCAGCCAGAATTTGAACTAAAGTGGAAATTACAAAATATAATAATTAACCATTCTTTTTTT